>NW_022900946.1:22972373-22999504 GCF_012274545.1 Fukomys damarensis | reverse complement strand
AGACCTCTCGGCGGGCGGGGCTGCTTCTGCTGCCCCCTGGTGGTCTCGCGTCCCGCAACTGCGGTTCTTTTATTTTCCGCGGACACCTGCGCCCGGTGATAGGCCTTGCTGCCCCAGCCTTGGATGGGAGGCTAGTTGAGGAAAGCAGTCCTTACCTCACAGTATCCAGGACTTAAGCAATTTGTGTGATATGTTGCAGAGCAGGGATACAAATCATCTGTCAGGGAAAGAGGACCAGTGCTCGGGAGCCCAACCTTTTAGGGGGTAAGTTTCCACAAAACCAGAGACTTAAAGCAACCCAGATGTTACCTCACAGTTCTGCAGGTCAGAAGCCTCTATGAGCTGAGATCCAGGTGTCAACAAGGTTTGTGCCTTCCTAGGGGTTCTTGGGGAGACTCCTTCCGAACTTCTAAGACTACCAATATTCCTTGGCTTAATATCCTTTCCTCTGCAAAGCCAGCAAAGGCAACTCACTGTGCAGCCCGGGCTGGTCTCGAATTCACAGGGATCCTCCTGCCTCAAGCCCTCTGCTATTTCTAAAGGCCCTTGTGATCTTTGGGGTCATCCACACCCAGGGAACAATGTATTTTGAAGTGAGATGATTAACTACCATACTTCCCCCTTGCCATATAACCTAACCTTGGCACAGGTTCTGCGTATAAGGATATAGATATTTTGAGGAGTTATATTTCTGCCACTATAGAGGCTTACGAAAATGTTTTCCATGAAAGCCATGAAGAAGTAAACCGTTAGGTCAAGGAAAATGTTTTAATGTGTAATATTAATATATTCATCTTCACACTGATGCAGGCATCAAAGGTAGCTTTTTAAAATTTGAGATGCTTTTGTGGGCCAGGGATTAGCTCAGTGGTGCTGCACCTGCCTGGCAAGCACAAAGTCCTGAGTTCAATTCCTGTTACCAGAAAAAACCAAGTTTTTGGCACGCTTAATATTGAGCTACATCCATAGCCCTTATTTTAGTGTTTTGAAAATGATTCTCGAACTCACCAAATTGTCCAGGCTGGTCTAGGACTCATGACCCTTCTCCCTCAGCACCCTATCAGGGATCGTTGGTGTGCGCCACCACACCTGACTTTGATTTCATTACAGAGACCAGGCCCTGCTCCTCTGATGTACAGGGCCACACTGGCCTGTCTACTTCCAGGAATGAAGGTCTTGGGGATGCTTCACTAATTGGAGGGTTTTTGGTAAATCCAGGAACCTGGACAACTAGCCAGGAAAGGAAGTCATCTGGGGTTGGGGTGGGTCTGTCAGGCAGTGGGTGTTAGGGCAGGAGTGGGGTCCAGGGCTCACCCGCTCTCTTGTTTACCTCATTGTAGATCCTTACCAATGCAGGAACAATGAGTTTATACTCCTTATAAACTTGGACATATTTAGCTCACCCAAGTCTGTTTCTTTACCAGAAAAATAAGGACAAAAGCAACTAAACTATTTCAGAGGGTTGTCATGAGCTCCTGAGCCAGTATTTTTCCGTGGTGCCAAGGACCTACATCAGATTGGCTGTGAGGTGAAGTTTGAGAACAGCAGCACGGGCAAGGTGGTACATGTGGGAAGCCCTCCCGCACTGTAAGATGTGCTGCCAGAGAGAGCTGGTAATTTCAGGCTTCCTCAGTGGGGGCCGTTTTAGACTCCTGAGCACCAGTTCCACCTGAGGTTGGCAGTTTATGGAGACTGACTGCAAAGCTGAGCAGTCACTGGGTACTTGCCCCATTTGGGCTCTCAAGCAGGGACGTGGCTGTGAGATTACTCCAGTCCTGAGGCTTCTGTCAACGCCCGTCTGCATTCCATCACGTCTCAGCTCCTAGCTTTCGTTAGTGAGAAGGATCTTGTATCACCCAGCCTACTGGCCAGTGTCCCTGCTTCTCTGGCAAGGATGTGCCCTAGCTAGGGAGCCAGGGGAACCCCTGGGTGCTCAGCCCTGATCTACCTCTCTCTTAGTAACTTTGCCATTGCTGGGACAAAGTACTCAACACCCACAAGTTAAAGGAGGAAAGGCTTATTTTACCTCACACTCTGCAGAGGCTTCAGGCCATAGTCAACTAGTTCCGAGGCAGGGTGGCATGGCAGAGGAGAAACAACAGTTCATGGCATGGCAGGCAGAAGGCAGGAGGGATACGCGTATTTGTACACAGTGGACCGAGCTCTTCGCACCAGTCTTCACCTCCCTCAGCTATTAACCTAGCACTGAACTAATCCAGTAGCACCACACGTCCATGATCCAGTCACCTCCCAGAAGCCCTCCTGTGAGCGCACGGGGTTCTGGGAGGACTAGACTTAAACTGTACCCTCTCTGACTGAGCTTTCTCCTCGTCCTCCAGTGTTCCCCGTTCTGGAAGCCTGCTCTGACCTCTCTGCTCCTGGTCCCTGAGGACCCCAGCCACCTGCAGGTGGATAAAACACCTTCATCTCTCCACACCACCCACATTCCTACTCACCTTAGGGTTAGATCACTCTTGGGCTTTCAGACTATTGATGATCCCGATCCCTGTGACTTAAGGAACTGCAAAGCCCTTACTCCTGACTTAGCAGGATCGGGGTGCTCAATGGCACTGCACCTTCTAAAGGAGGCTCTTGGGTCTCCTTTAACTGCTGTTCCTTCATGGGGAATGGAAAGCAAGTGGGTAGATGCAGGTCAGTGGTACCTACTGCTCCTATCCTGCAGCCCTGGGTTATTTGGTGGCATGTACACACACACACACAAACACACACACACACACACCCCTCTAGTGTCAGTGTGCACCATGATCTCAAGGTAGCATGAAGTCTGCAAAGCACAACAGTTTGTGTCTAGTCGTGTCAGCTAGACAACCAGGCCCTGCCACTTTGAGCCATGTACAAAGCTGGGGAGGGAGGGCTGATCTGAGATCCTGCATACAGCTCCTTCCGTGGCCCTCAGCCACTGTCCTCTTCAGCCTCCAGGGCGGTGGGGGGGTGGTTCCCAAGGAGCTTGCGGAGGAGACAGTTCTGGCCTAAAATGGGGCTCAACCCCTCCTCATCCTCATTGCTCTGAGACCAGGGGTTAGGTGGACTCCGCTGGGTGGTATTGTATATAGGGACCAGGAGTGTAGAATCCAGCTTCAAAGGTCAAGGGATCTCTGTGAGGAAATTCAGGTACAAGGGACAGCTGCAGAGAAAAATAAAGGGGAACTTTATGATCAGCCCTCTTTACGACTGAAATCTCAGTGCAGAATCCTGGTAGGAATGGAACGGTGGGCCGGGTTTAAGGTAGACCTAATTAACCCCGTGACTGGGCTGGTCCCTGGAGGGGTTCTGGAGTACGAGGGCCTCAGGTTGCCTTCTTGTGGAGAAGAGATTGGTCCGCTCTGACGTGGCTGTGTGGGTGGAAGAGCAGTCACAGCCTGGGGTCAGGGAATTTACCCGAGAAACAGCAGTAGCTTTATCTGGGCTTCAGAAGAGGACCAGAGTGGGTGGGGGCAGGGCAGAAGTTTTCCATGTCCCTTTCTTCACAAAGCTCGTCCCTGAGACACACCATACTACCGACTGCTGCACAGCTTACCTGGGAGCCAATCCTCAGGCAGAGCCTTCCCATAGTGACACCTCTCCCTCTCCATTTTCTTTCAACTTCTGGAGTGGTTTCCCACAGTGTTTCAGAAAATCCCAGTGTTGACTCATTAGGGTCTAGGGCTGGAGCGTCCTGGTGTGGACTGCTGTGTCTCTCTACAGTGCTCCTCAGATCCTTATCTGTTCTGGAGTGGGCCTCTGTCCTGTGAGGCCTCCTACACTGCTGGGCTGCGGATGCTCACTTCCCTTACGGCTCAGGCTGCTGCCTGTATACACAGCTATCACAGTACGCGTACTGGGACAGGATGGAAGCTGCAGGCTGGCTCTGTCCCCGCGGCTCCAGGTTAAGGCTTCACTTGCAGGCACTGCCAGGGCAAGGGAAGAGCAGTGAGCGCTTTGGACCCATATAGAATGGAGGGGCGGGACAGAGGGGAGGGAGCCCCACAGGATCTCAGGGACACGGGAGTCCTCTGACATCGCTATACCAGTGAAAGGCCCCAAGCTTTTTGCTCTGGAGAAGACAAATGCATTTTAATGGTTTCAGTAGCTCAAAGACAACCGCTGTGATGTGTTTGCACCAAACTGGAGCCCGGTGAGGGAGGACACAGCCGTCATACGAAATAGGCTGCCAGGGCTGACATCTTGTCCCTTGGCCGCCTGGGGTTGGGCTTCCCTGGTGGCCGCCGGCCCCGGGCCCGCCCTCGGCCCTGCCTCCTCCCGGGACCTCCACGGTGCATGGGGTGACAGGAGGCTGCATGTTTCAACTCCACCAGTTCCTGGAAGACGGGGTCGCAGAAAACACAGCCTGTGTGCTGTGTCTCGTCACCTGGCAATGGGGACTTGGCCTTGTTGAAGTCCACGTCCAGCAGGGCAGCCTCACAGGTGTGGCAGGTGTCTGCAGACACCCGCACGCGGTGGGCGTTCTCAAAGCAGTGGGCCACCACGTTGCACTTGTTGCAGGCCACTTTCCACTTGGGGCCTGAAGTGGGGTCCAGCACGAGGACGCCGCTCTCGCACTCTACACACTGGCCGATGCCCAGCATGCTCAGAGAGTGCTGGCAGGTGGGGTGTGTGCACTCGTTGCAGCCCATGCCTAGGGAAGGGGGAGCCTGGTGACGCACACCTGCCATGCACACCCCTCCCCAGCCCAGTGGAACCTGCTCTCAGCATCTCACACCCTGGTCTCCACGTCTCAGCAGAAAGCACTTCTCTCGGCTTTGCTCTGGGGGACACCTTCGCTGGCACTGGCTCTGGATTCCTGAAGTCCCCACCTGCTAAAGTCCCCTCAGTGGTCAAGGCCTCCTAGGCCAATGCCTTCCTGGCAGATTCCAGCTGAGTCCATCCCTCCTTTGCTTTGCTCCTACAGCTCATTAATGCAGCTCGTCAGAGTGGCTCTCACATCACTGGCCCACGTGGACGAAGAGCAGGCGTGGGTGGGGCCTCATCCCCCTGGCTGCCAGGCCGCAGCTTCTCAGTCACCCCAGCCCACGAGAGGGCACAGCTCACTCTCTGCCCAGATCCCACGCAAGCAAGTGACCTAGAGTCACCTGTCGTTATGACACAGGCAGCAAGTGGCAGATAAGCCCGCTGATGCCTGAGCGGTGCCCCAGAAATACACTGGGGTCTCCCATCTCAGCACCTCTGAGCGTGGAAAGGGCTGGGGTGAGGGACCCCCTTGGTGTGAACAGAGACTACAGATAACCAGTAGGGACAGGGGGTGGCCAGGGCCCAGGGCGCTACTCACCTTTCTTCATGTCTCGGAAGGGCGGGTGGTTGTAGCAATAAGGGCACAGTGGGTAGCTCTTGCCCCGGGAGCCAGACGACCACAGAACCAGCTCAAAGTCATCCAGTGGGCACCGCAGCTCCTTATAGAGCTTGATGGTGCCATTCTGCGGGAGGGTGTAGGTCTCGTCGCAGTGGGAACAGTGCAGGCGGCTCGGCTTGGCCTATGGCAGTGCCAAGAAGGGGTTGCTGGGGCCACTGACTCTCCTGCCTGCCCTCCCGCCCCTCACAATACAGAACACATAACATGTATGCAGCATATCATGTGCTGCCAGGCAAGGACCTCTCAATCCCTGGCCATGAGCCTCAGGACACATGGTCCATACAGAGAGAAAGGCAGCTCTAAACTGACCTGGGCAGTCATGACACCCAGGTAATAGTCACGATACCAAGAAATGTGGTACTGGAAAAAATAGACAATGTGTGTTTATGTGGCCTAACGGTTCGTGTGTTCTTGGAGTCACAGGGGCATTGTGGGTGTTTGTTGGTGCTGATTTAGTGCTCTGGATCATTCTACGTGACGACCACGACAAAGACCACTTTGCGTGACTAATAATAGAGTAGTGGCCTAAGAGGGACACGATTTGCCTGAGTTAGTGTCCAACGTGCTGTGGCCAGGAAGGGTGGTCACGGATCTTGACTCCCACCTACCTGGATGTACTTCATGAACCGGTGGCACTTTCCACAGCGTGAGAGTGGCTTGCCTGTGGCCGCCAGGGGTGAAAAAGACACCTCCATCAACTCATCCATTCCTGAGGGCAAGCAGAACGTAGAGATCACCTTCCTTCCGGTCTCTGGCAGCCCATCCTATGAAAGGGAGCTTGGTGTGGCTCAGTGGGCTGGAGGGGAGACCACATCCATGGCCCAGGATCTGGATGTGACTGTCCCTACAGATGGTGAGGCTTCTACTGCCAGTGACGGAGTGGCAAGGCGGCAGCCCTGCTCCTCAGATGTGTTTGTTCTTGGTGCTGTGTATGGTGTTAATTCACCTGTTCTTTAATCTTGACAGTAATCACCAAAGAGACATCACTGCCCTTGTCTGCAGAGGCCTGCAGCCACGATTCAAGAGTGGGTCTCATATGGGTGCCCTCCGCTCCAGAGTGCTGGTGACCTTGGCAGAGGGACCTCTGTTAAAAGGCAGAAAAGATAAGGATCTTACCGGCGATGGAGTCGACAAAGTAGTGGAACTTCCTCTTGAAGACATCCAACGTGTGGCCCAGGACCTGGCGGTAGTCTGCCTTGCCCTGGGCAATCAGGTTCAGCTGCTTCTCCACTGCGCTGCGGATGGTGGGGAGCACCAGCTCTGCGTCTGTGAGCAGGTGGGATGCCGCTGCTGCGAGTACTTGCACCCAGGATCCTGCTGCCCCCATCAGGCAGAGCAAGGGCCATAGCCCTGCTCACCCCTCCATCTTTAGCCCATCCTCCTGGCCTCTCCCCGAGCTAACCATCCACAGAGGTGGACACTACCAGGCTGGCTCCTCAATTTCCCCCAGGGAAATCTCGTTCAGAGTGGCCAAGATTTGCTGCTGGCCTGTTCTTGGGCCAGGTCTGTGACGTACTTCTCCACCTCCTCTAAGTGTAGGGACATCTCCAGGAGACAGAACTGATAGGCGCCTTACTGAGGACCTTACTGGAGGAAAGGGTCTTTCACGTCCCCTTTCAGATCTTTCACGTGTCTATCCATCTATCAAACACACTCGGAGTCCCTGGCTGGGGCATGTCCTGGGCAATACTCCTGGTGAAGGGAGCTAGGGTTGTGTGCGAGGGGCCGAGGGCTCACCACCAGGCCAGGGAGAAGCTGGTGAGCTCCGGCAGGCCCCAGGACTCAGGGTAAGGACTCACCAATCTTGTAGTAACCGTGCACCAGGACAATGCCAAGGTTGGTAGGCTTGAGCCGGCGGCCACTCTCCACAGTCACATAGTTGCGCTGGCAGATATTGTTGATGTGCACAGGGATGCTGGCGTCAGTTCCTGAAATGCACACAAAAGCCCTGGGTATTCCTCAGCCTGCCACTGATGTGGCCCACTGGACGATGCCCTCCTTCCTGCTTTATCCCTGCTGTCACGGGGATCCTGCCTCTCAGCCCCTCCCAGCGACCCACGGAAGCGAGGCAGTAGGCCCTCAGTACCCCGGCACTGTGTTGGATCAAACTGAGTGTCTTTCGTGCACTGCCTTGCAAACCCAAGGATGGCTGTCATGCAGTGCTTATTCCAGTGCTACAGTTGAAAGGTCAGAGGCTCAGAGAGGCTAAGGGACTCTACCAAGGTCACAGAGCTTATTCTGCAGTGGTTGAATGTGACCTCCTGGGCCCCTTCCACCTGGAAACTGGCTTCCAGCCCATCCTGGAGCCAGGGCCCAACCACCTCAAGGAGAGTTTATAAACTCCCCACTCAACCCACTTCCCACTGCTCACTTCCTCCCTCTCTCCAGGGTCCTTCACGATTCCCAAGACCAAGGTGAAGGAGAGGCATTCTGACTGTGGTTTGTGGGCAAGAGGAAACTCAGGTTGACTGTACATATGCCCGTGCTGGCAGGGGACATCCATCTTCCCAAGGCAGCTCTACAGGCAAGAAACTCATACAAGAATAAACTGCTATCTGGGGCCGAGGAGCCAGCCAAAGGCCCACGGCTTGCTGATTAGACTGGGACCTGGAGCCCAGGGTGGCTGGCTGTGTGCGGCCTATGTGCATGTGGGTCTCTGAATCCCACTGAGTTCTCACCACAGCCCTGGGTGGTAGCTCTAGTCAGGCCCTCCTGACACAGCTCTGTGGGTCTCCATCGACAGGGCTGCCCACCCACTGTCCTCTTTAGGTAAGTATCCTCTTCACTGTCACAAACTGAAGCCCACTACGTTCCTATGCCAGAGCAGGGCTGTCCCATCAACAGGAAGGGGAATAGGGTGTTGGGATTAGCATGTACTCTCTACAGCAGGTGGTTGCCTCTGTCAGGACCCCACTGGTGCCCCAGCTCCCTAGGAGAAACGGCCTCAGAGCCTGATTCCTGCACAGACCCAGCTGGCTGTGTGGACTTAGGAGGTTACCGGTCTGACTTGTTAGTGTGTGCTGGCACTGCAGGGCACAAGGGTGCATCTGGGGCTTCACGGGGGAGGCCAGGTGCTGATGGAAAGGCCTCGAGAGCAGCCTCCCACAGTGAGCCTGTCTGGATCAATTGACTGCACAGTGGACTGCCAGTGTCTGGACGCTGGCCCACGGACCGGTGCTGGGGTGAGTGCAAGTGCAGCCCCGAGAACTGGAAACCTCATGTCTGGCATCTGGGCAGGTTCACCCACCAATGCCATGCTTCTCCATGAGTGTGATAAGCTCGGCTTCAGTCAGGTAGTCAGGCGGGCTCGTCTGCTTCTCTAGCATCTTCACCTCGCCCACTGCAAAGGTGTCGCCCCTCTGGCAGGTAGGCAGGCTCTCCTCCAAGGGCACACTCTGCCAGGGCATGATCTCTGTGAAGCCTAGAGGGACACAGCACAAGCACTCAGGGTCCCGCCCCTGGTGGCCTGGACCCCAGATCCTGGGGCCTGCAGTTTTACCTGGCGAGATGACAGTCTTCCCTGAGCAAGTGAAGAGCTCAGGCCCAATGCGGAAGGAGATGGTGCTCTGCAGGTACTTGCAGTCGGGGCTAACAGTGGCAATGAAGTGTCTGGTGATGTACTCGTACAGCCGCCATGCATCACCCCCTGCAAAAGGACCGCGGCCATCGTGGTCTGGGTCTGACTGGGAGCGTAGCTGCTAAGGACCCCAGAACTCTTCCTACAGCAGCAGGGCCTTAGCACAGATACCAGGAATGATCTGCTCTAAAGGTAAGAAAGGGGGAAGGAAATGCACAGCAAGGGAAAGCCAGTCTCCTAGGCCTGGGGTCCCCTCGTAACCATCACTCTTACCTCCCACATAACTTCCTCTGCCTGTTGGCTGCTCCTGAGGTACAGGCTGGTCCTTGTATCATCTAGTAGTGTTTTATCCTTCCCGCCCTCGCCTCTCCACTTGCACCGCTCTCCCTTTCCAATGTTCTTCTGACCCGAGGGCCACCATCCCAACCTTGACCAACCGGGAGGTAGGAGGTGCAGCCCACCAGCCGGCCCCACCACTCTGCCTCAGGTTCTCTTCTAAGGCCATCTGCCCACTGGCCTCTCCCGACCAACTGCCACACTGTACTCCTGTCCTTGATGAAATATTCAGCCGAGGCCTTCACCCGTGATGGGAACGGCAGGGCAGAAGGGGCCTGCACACTGCTGAAGGCACGTGACCTTACAGAACAGTGCGGGCCACTGAAGCGTCTTAGCATGCCCAGCCTGGAAGACTGAGCAGTGCACGAAGGGTGTAGGAGAGCGTCAGGAAGTGGGGCGCTTGATACCTAATTCATCCTCTGTGGCAGACCTCATGGGGGTGATGGGAGGGTGGTCGCCAGCATCGTGGCCTTTCCGTGGGCGGTTGATACCTTCTGTTAACAACTGCTTCACCTGAGGAAAGGTCAGAGTAGGGTGAAGTCTCAGCACGGCTCCTGCCACAGGTTCCATGAACCTGTCCCAAGGCCTGAGTGAAGGTCCATGCAGGGGCAGGGCCCGCTTCCCTCACCGTGTCTGCCCAGTAGGGGTGGTTGGCCTGTTGCCGCAGGCAGCCCTTCAGGTCAAAGTTCTCAGGGTAGTGGGTGGTTTCCGTCCGTGGGTAGCTGATGTAGCCCTGTGTGTACAGCCGCTCGGCCGTCTGCATGGCATGCTGAGGTCCCATGCCTGTGAGAGACAGGAGGCTCAGGTGGCTTGGAACACGGGAATGTCTGGGCCCCTTCCCACAGGCCTGGGCACTCTGGCTCCCCCCAAGACAGCTAGCACCACCTGGAGGGTGAGGGCATGGCTGAAACTCTTTGCTGTTGGGTGGGTGGGTACCTAGACCATGCAGCCTGTTCAAAGACAAGTTCTGGACTCGTCATGGTGGCCCAGGGCAAGAGCCCGATGGGAAACACCACTCACCCTGCTCCACGGCACCAGTGCCATGGTGTTCACGGCTGTGGTGACGATGTGGCCTCTGGGTAGCCTCTCCCCACACTCTGGCCAAGAGCTGTGACCAGGCCCTGGGAGCTGCGGAGCCAGCCAGGGCAGTGACAGAGCACATACCTCAGTTCTGAGCCCCTGGTGTGTCTGTCCTCATGACACCGGGGACACTGAGGAAGGGCTCATCCTGCAGCTCCCTGACCAGTGGATGCTGGTGCTCAGGTAGCAAATCCCTCAATGGCATTGATGTTCTCTGGGAAATCTAGAGGTGCTGCTCCATAAGGACACTACTCATAGCTCCCCACAGTGGGGCCACCAATACCTAGGTGCTGACAACTGCCCAGTCCAATCCCCTTCTCACAACTGCGGAAATAAGGCTCAGAGAGATGATGCTCACACCGTTTCTAACTGGCCTCTCCCTCACACCAGCAAAAGCTGCTTGGAGACAGCTTTTGTTAGGATATTCCCCTTGGCCAATATTACTACTGCTACTGTTAAAATGTGCAATTCCACATCACGTAACCTTTACAGCAACCCAGAGAGCTAGACAGTATTGTTCTATATTTTCTCATGAGAAAACCGAAGCTCAGGACAAGGAAGCAGCCAAAATGCGACTGGGACTAGTTTAGCTTCAGAGTATAATGGCTCTAAGGGGACACCACTGACCCAGGGTCACAGGAAGGTCTCACCGTGATGATGGCCTCCAAAGTTTAGTCCTGGCAGCAGCTGCTAAGACTCTGAATACTAAGAAATCATCTGTGTTTTCTTTTCCTCATACATTCAAAGAAACTGTTGAGTCTTAACTAATAATCCCATGAAATTGCATCTTCTCTCTTTAATTATAACTTGTTTCTCTCATGGAAAGAGAAAACTACAAAAGGAGTCCCCTATGCATAAGGCATTATGGCATGAGAGGTAGGAGGGTGAATTTTTTTTGGGCGGGGAGGTACCAGGGATCGAACTCGGGATCTTGTGCTTGCGAGGCAGGCAGCGGAACCACTGAGCTAAATCCCTGGCTATTATGGCATGAGAGAGATGCTCAGCACTAAGGGTGTCGGACCCCCTGCACCAGGGCTGAACAGGGCTGCCATGCACCTGCCTCAAGAAGACTTTGGGGACTTAGAGAAACACCCCTACATACCCAGAGCTGAACTGGCTACACGCAGCATCTCCACAGTGTTCAGGGCCAGCGGCCTCTGCTTGGCTTTTTCTTTCCTGCTTGTGGCCTCCACCTGGAAGACAGGACAGACTGAGTGATTGTGGGATGGAGGGAGAGGCCATGACAGAGGAAATTAAGATATGTGAGCACATCTGTACCCAGCATTCACAGGGCTGAGGCAGGACTGCTGTGAGTTCAAGGTCAGCCTGGGCAACTTAGCAAGATTCTGTCTCAAAAAAACCAAAACAAACAAAAGATGTGGAGGCAAAGGGTCAGGATTCATTCATTTGGTCTCTGCACAGTCTAAAGACTAGATTCAATATTTATTTAGGACTAGGAAAGGAAAAAGAATGAAAACTCTTTGCTAGGGAAAGAGAAGATCCAGAGGAACAGGGAGAAGGGGAGCAAGGTAAACCTTACAGAAGGCTGTCAGATGGGACATGGGAGGGACATGGGCCTGTCTCTGCGGCCACGGCTGCTGTTCACTGTGCATATGCTGCTGGCTGGGCTGCTAGCATTGCGATGTCTTGAATTTTTCAAGAGAAGATACAAGTCAGGGTTTTTACGTGCAATCTTGAAAATTTCAAATGGTGCTAATTACTCTGAAAATTTTATAAACGCCATACAGGTTAAACAACAGACACCTGTGGGCTGTGCTTGGTGGGCAGGCTACTGCTTCCCCCCTGTGGACCACATATTCGTGGAAGAAATGACTCTGTATTGCCCACTGCTAAAACAATCCAAACCACTCCACTTCAGCCCCTTGCTCTTGCCCAGGCCTTGCAGACTGGTCAGGCAGCACATTCTGGACAGCAGGCTGACAAATGTGGGTGCTAACACTGAGGCCGCTTGCATCCATGCTGCAGTGAAGGCCAGGTCACTTGGGGTGAAGCCTAGAGGGAGAGATGAAGTCTGTAGGAATATAATTAGTGGAGCAGCTTTAGTAGTGGTTCCAGGAACTCAAGACAACTGAATCCTGGGCAAAATGTAATGCAAGAAAAGTCTGAGAAGGACAAGTCAAAAGTAGCCGAATAAGGCCAGGCTATGCCTCAGTCCGGAAGCTGTCACAGCTGTGGGGCATTTGCTGCTATGGAGATGGACCTGCCCCCCCCCTTCCCTGAGCAGCCATCCCCCTTGCTCCTCCTTCCTAAGAGCTGGGCAGCAGGTCCTTCTCACTCATAAAATCCCTGAGTAAGAAATACAGCACCACCAAGGTGTGAGAGCTGACCAAAGCTGGGATCTCGGGGCTGTACCCTGCTGGCTGTGTGGGCAAGTTGGTCAACATGCACACGGGTCTCTCTACAGTTGGTAGCTCTTGATATCACAGAAAGGGGACATCTACGTGAAAGGACATAATGCCCACTGGGCCTGGAGGAGAGCAGAGTGGAAGCAGCTGAGAAAGGTCACAGGTACGAAGAGCACGGTAAAAGCAGACACGTAGGACTTCGTAGTTACTGCTTTGGCTGAAGTCTCCTAGGAGTTCATGTGTGAGTAACCAACTTCTTTTTCCAAAAACGTGTGTTTCAGACAAGGGGAGAAAGATATGGCCCGGGTCATAAGCTGTTCTTCCACCGGGAGCTTCCGAGACAAACGTGACAAGTGTGGGCAGAGCAGGCACACCTGGGCCTCCTTCTCCAGCTTGGTCATGTTTAAAAACATCTGTGCAATCTCCCGATCGAACACTCTCACTCGGTCCCAGTCCAAAAGGAGAGATTTGTCTTTGTCAGCATTAACCTACAGGAAGGACAAAGGTGAACAGGTGAGAAGTACTCAGAAGTCCTCAGGTGAGCCCCCTGCCAGGGAAGGGGGTCAGGACAGAGAAAGCTGGGCTTTGTCTAGGAGCAAAACGTTGGGGCCTACCGTCTCACAGGTACACCTAATTAGGTGTAGACAGGCAAGCTGACAGCCCTGCCAACCCCAGGCCTCCACCAGAAATCAGGCCAGTGGTCTCAGGAGAGTGGCAGAGAGCTGAGGCTGATATGTCCTTACGAAGCATCTCGCCCTCTACCTCTCTCTCTAGCCCTACCACGGCAAGTGCCTAGCTAGCTGGGTGTGTCCCACTTCCAGGGACCCCAGCCCTGTGTGAAACACAGCAAATCTGTATTACATCAAGCTTTAGGAGGCTTTTAAAGAAAACGTTCTATCCAAGATACATCATGTAAAGATACAAGATCCCAATGATGAATGTAACTGTTATTTTTTACCTTAAATGTACCAATAAACTTAATGAAAATAAAAAAGGTTCTAAGGACTTCGAAGAAGTTTGGGCCAGGCATGGTGGCACACGCCTGTCATCCCAGCACTCCAGAGGCTGAGGCAGGAGGATCACTGTGAGTTCGAGACCAGCCTGGGCTACAGAGTGAGTTCCAGGTCAGTCCCAACTACATAGTGAGACCCTGTCTCAAAACAAACAAACAAACAGAAGTTTGAAGGGTGACCTTACCCTGTACCACCAGGACAGAAATCATTCCCTTTACCCAAATTCAGTAATTCGGGCCCAGCCTAGCCCCAGTACGCCCATGAAGACTGAGGGATCCCTTTCCCTGGGCACCAAATACCTATCTCAGGTACAACTATTCACACTTAGGCCCTTAGCCTAGGGCCGTGGAGGCAAACCTACGGCTCATGTGCCACAGTGGGCCTGCGGAGCCCTCTTTGTTTGCATGCAAGCCAAATAGCTCCAGCACTGCCCCACTGGCTGAGCGTCAAGGTAACAGTGCACACAGGGGCAGTGTTGGCACTTTGTGACTAGTAGGTTTTGGGTTGCAGTTTGGGTACTCAGCCTCTAAAAGGTTCACCATCACTGGGCTAGGGCCTGCAAGATGATGATGACAGTTATGATGATGGTGAGAAAATGTCTCAGAATCCACATCCCAAACCTAGAACACACAGCAGGAATACGGAAGGGAAAAGAACCTTGGCCTGCAGCACCCAATAGGTCTCTGGTTTGAAGGACTGGATTTTATCATGTCTCTCCACACAGAATCCCAGGGTAGGAGTCTGACACGGCCCAAAGGAGATGAGAGAACTATCCAAATCACCGTATTTCCCCTGGAAATATTTGGTCTGAAACCTAGAGGAAGTGGTAAGGTGAGAGAAAGACAGATGGTCAACAATTCACTCAAGAGGCAATCATTATGTGCATTATGTGGGGGGTCTGTGCAGGTAGGTGGCTGCTCCACACTTAGAAAACTAAGTCGCACAACACCAGCCATCGTGGAGGACGTGTGTGTGCATGTCAGGGAGAGGCTCCTACCATGTGGGCCAGGGAGCCTTCTACTATATTCTCTCCGCTCACCCACTGCACTGTCCTCACACCCTGAGTACGGATACTCTGCTTATCATTGTCCTGTGACTTACACCAGCTACTATAATTTTCTTTAGGGTGTTTCAAATGCAAAAATCGCCTGTTGCTCATCCACAGTAGGGCTCTCCAGCAAGGCAGGCACTCTGGCTGAAGGGAGGACAGGGTGTGCCTGGGCCCTTGTGGGGAGCGGCACCTGGTGAAAGCACAGCCGATGCGTAGGTCCAGCTCCTGGCGGGCATCTACCGAGAGCGCCTCGTTGTGGTCGGGCTCACCCAGGTGGGCCATAGCATTACCGATGTCTGTGTCAGTGATGGAGCTGAACCTGGCCCGGAATACAGTCTTCTCACCGCTGTGGGTCTTATTCATGACCGGCAGAACAGCATCAAGGACCTGGGGGGAAGGCAGCCTGGCTGTGATTGTCCCAGGATCTCTGCCTCCTGCTCCGCCTCTGCTCTCGGGTGTGGCTGCTTCCAGGGCTGGGCACCTACATGCACAAGACATTCCCTCTCCTGCAGACCCTCCTCCGCTCTCGCCATAAATCTCTTGCCACGTGACCTCCTTTTCTTGTTTGGTCCAGGCTTCCTCCTTACTTCTGCTTCATTCCCACCAAAGGAGGAAATGCCCCAAGCATACGTGGGGCCTCATAGTCGGGACCTGTCCCCTCTCCTCCTGGGAGGAGAGATGGAAGGGGCAGTGGAACTTTGAAGCAATTAGAAGAAAGTCAGGGAAGGAAAAAGGAATAAAGAGGAAGAGGAAATGGGCACAGTGGGAAGGCCCAGCTTGTGGTCGGGGGCTGGAGACCAGTCAACGCCACAGCCTGGCTGTGAAGCACCCTTCCGGGGGGAGAAGGGCTCTGCTTCTGAAGGAGGAAGGCCCCATGACTGGCTACCACCTCCAGCCCCAGACGTAAAATGTCCTGGGAGAGCGAGCCCTACAGGAAGGGACAGTGTGTGATCAGGCTTGCTAAGAGTGCCACACTAGAACACTAGGTACCCTGACTACGCCCCACCTCGCCCCAGTCTCACTGGAACCATCTCCTGAACGCCAAGATAAAGCTGAGGGTACGGATACAGAGACCTTGAGGTGACCCGTCTGCCACCACAGCCTGAGGGGTACTTGGGAGAGCGGCAGTCACAAGCCGCACAAGGGTGCCCGGGCTGAGGTAAGCATGAGGCAGGAGTCCACAGGAGCTGTCCACTGCACCCCTGCAGGGAGGCCTGTCTGTGGTGAGGGAGACAGGAGAGCATTCTGAGCGGGGCAGATACGTGACAGTGGGGCGTGAGAACAGCGAGGCCTGAAAGATCCCCAGGAGGCAGAGCTGGACCCAGGATGCACTGAAAAGCCAACCTGCTCCCTTCTGAAGCTTACATTCACTTAGATAATTCTGCTCCTTCTTATGTTTGCTCAGACAGTATGTCCCCAGCAAGTGAAGTGATTGTCCATCACCCTTAGTAGGTTCTGTGCATTTAAAAATATCTGTAGAACTTCCAAAATAAAGGGGCAGGAGAAACCATTTTTAAGCCAGTACAGTTTACTTCCACTCAGCCTCAGGAACCATTTGACTATGAGCATCAGATTCGGGCTGGGGGCAGAAAGGCCCAAGGTGAACCAAAGTGGGCTTTTACTCACCTCAAAGCAAATGTTCTCCCCTTCCTTGTCACAGTCCAGCCACAGCACGATGTAGTCGCAGCCTCTGCCCTCCACCTGCCACACAGCACCGTTAATACTGCTGGGGATGCTCCACCTGGGGATGGGGGGTGGGGCCCGGCCCTGGGGGCTTTAGGAGGTTTAGTATTTCTTTGGTACGGGGATCAAACTCAGGACCTTACGCTTGCGAGGCAGGTGGCAGAACCACTGAGTTACATCCCCGGCCCCAGAACTTCTGTTTTTTGAACAACAAATTATGCTTGCAATATGATCTTGACCCCAAAAACTTAACAGTAAAAGGGCTGAAATAAAATAAGCCTGAATATTAACCATGGTTGTCTGGGGCCATGTGCTGATAAAGTTTTTATCCTTATCTATATTTTCTAATATTTCATAATATTTATGCATTCCTTTTAGAATTTGGGAAAGAAAATACCCTCAGCCAAACCATTACGAAAGCAGGATGTGCTGGGCATAGTGACACACACCTGTAATCCCTGCGCTCGGGAGGGTGAGGCAAGAGAACTGCTGTGAGTTCAAGGCCAGCCTGGATAACATAGTGAGACTCTGCCTCAAAAAACAAACCAAATAAAAAGCAGAATGTGAGCTTTTCAGGACTGATAGGGATGTCCAGGATGTGGTAGGCAGGTCCAGCATGGTGGGACAGCAGGCGGCATTCACAGGACAGAAAGGTGGGTCAAGGATTGCCAGCAGAGGCCTCTGTGTCACAGGTGAGAATGAGGACTCAAGTACAAGTGGGCAAGGACAGCTACCACCGCACGCAGGCAGGGAGGGTAGGAGCCTCCCTGTGGGCTCGCCCCCCTCACACACCTGCAGGAACTTCACCATGCTCAGCTTGGGGTTGGCCTCCTTCTTCTCTGTCGGAGCTTGACTGAACAGCTCTGCCGGGTCCACTTTGTCCCACTTGTTGTACTTTCCTACAAACCACAGCCACAGTGATGCTGAGCCACATTTCACAGGCAAAAAGGATCAGCCTCTGCAGATGCCATAACCACGGCAAGATGGTGATCTCATCACATGAAGGAGTAGAAGGCTTGGAGGACGAATGTCCCAGGGTCACCCAACAGTCAGAGGCAGGCCTTTGGGTAACTCCTACCACACGGCTTTCCTTGCCCTGAGCTACTGACCCGGTGTCACCCCTGGCCACTCACAGGAGCCAAGCATGCTCTTGGCAAGGTTGCTGAGCCAGCCTTCCTTCCAGAGTTTTCTCTGTGGTTGTGGCACCATTCCTGGGCCAGTTTGTTTTGCCAGGGCCCTGTACTAAAGCCATTATTGTCTTCTCCAACTTGGATTTTTCTTTTTGGAGGGGTACTGAGATCAAACTGGGGTCCTTCTACTTGCAAGGCAGGCGGCGGCACCACTGAGCTAAATCCCCAGCCCTCCAACTTGGATTTCTATAACCTTTTCCCCCAACTCCCACACTCCACAGGGCACACAAGAGGCATTTAGCTGGTCACTGTAGAGGTTCAATCTCTCTGGATCCCACATCCAGTACTTCCACCTACTTTCCACTCAAGGCCTGGCTCCTGCACGCTGAACCTATGGCTTTCTTTTAGGCCCCATCTCTTACAGGGTAGGAGAATGGAATCAGACAGAGCTAGGATCTGACTTCCCACCTGTCTGCTAGAGATGAAGTGTGGGGTTCGAATGCTTTGTCTACACAGTCACCCTTGAGACTGCTATGTTCACTGAGCAACAAGAACAACTACTGAGGCTTTGCCTTGTGCCCGGTCTTGTGCTGAGTGTTCTACATTCACTGTCACACTAAGCCCTCAGCCATCCTGGAAAGTAGAGGACATTGTTGTGCATTTCACATGTGAAAGATGGCAGCTCACCAAGGTCTAGTCATTGCCCCAGGCCCCAGCCAGTGAGTTGGCAGGGTACAGATGTTATAGTTTACATACGGTCTAAGGGTCCTCCAAGGGACATGCTGCGACCTTGATCCCCAGGGTGGCAGTTCTGGGGGGTGGTGTGGAGCCTTTAGGAGGCAGAGCCTAGGGGAGGTCCTTAGGTCACCCGGGAACGTCTGTTGTTGTCAGGAGCATCCCGGACCTCTCTCTAGTTTCCCATCTCAGCATGTGGCCTCCCCTTCTTGCATCTGCTCCTGCCACTGTGCCACAATGATCTGCCACAATGTCCTTGCCAGAGCTGGCACTATGCTCTCAGTCTCCAGAATTATCAGTTAAATAACCCTTTTTTTTCCTTAGGAAGTTAGCCCGCGTTAAACATTCCATAGCAGAAATACAAAACGTACTAATATGCATTCAGAGCCTGGGTCAGACCCTTGTCAGGCACATGGTGATGCACCAAGACCCAGCGGGTCACTAACGCTGGCCCTGAGGATGAAATGATAACAATGATAAAAGATGACAATGACAGCTAACAAATGACTGACAGACAGCAGTCAACTCAGCAGGAGCAGCAGCCTTCTCCCAGACACTTGATTGGACCAGGCCCCTCCTGAGACAGATTCCACTACCTCCTCTGCACAGGAAGGCACACAATGCATGCTAAGAGGTGCTGCTGGGATGGCAGCCCAGGGGTCCTGGCCTCCAGAACTCACACAGGGAACCCAGTCACTACTCCACAATCTGTTTATGACTCTAACAGGACATGGGGCAGTGCTGTACAGGGCTCTCATCAGCAGGAAGGCAGGGGTGGGGGTGGAGCTCACCCAGGAAATCCAGGGTCATCACATGACCACAGACAGAGGTCATCTTGAAGCGGACTGGCTGGCCGGCAAAGGCTCCTGTGTACTCGTGGACTGAGCACGCCCCATTCAGTCCTTTGTGTGAAGACATGCTCCCTGGGGAGAGGAAGCACATAGGAATGCTTGCTGTGCTGAGCTGCAGATGTCATGGAGATCCCAGGGCTGGATGCCACCTCTTAGAACACAAGTCTGCCCTCTCCAGAGTGGTGGTCAGTGATAACATTCCTCTGGCCACTATGCTAAGTGGGTACTTAGAGACTTAGAGGTACTCAGAGACCACAGCATCTATAAATGAGCCAAAATAGTGTTCTCTCAAACACAAGGGCTCAAGTCGGCTGCGAACTGGAGTGGACATGCTAGGTCTTTTTGTCTGTATTCTGATTTCACTTTTCAGTTTGACTTCTTCCCTATTTTATTCCAACTTTAAGGTCCTCAGGGGCCTCCTAGTTATCAAATCCTATGGTGTCTTTTAACCCACTGATGGCTCCTCATTCAAACTTTCTCAACCCTGGGGATGAGATACCACTTCTCAGACCCCTTTGAACTGCACCTCCTTGGCTGTTCTGGGGGCTCTTTCTTCTCCAACTGTTGGACCAAATGGAGGTTAAAGAGGATGCCTGATACTGCAGGTACCCAGCCATCCAGTTTCCTTTTGTTTTTGTTTTGTTTTGTTTTGTGACAGGGTCTCACTATGTAGTTGAGATTGACCTGGAACTCACTATGTAGTCCAGGCTGGTCTCGAACTCACAGCGATCCTCCTGCCTCAGCCTCCTGTATTTACAGAGTATTCAAAGATAGAAGGGGAAACAGCTCCCAACCAGCCACCCTTGCAGAGAAGGCAGTGAAGGAGAGGACATTTTTACTCTAGCTCCCCAGTGTCTCAGGAGTGCCTGTGACCAAGGCTTGGCCCACTGGCCAATCTTGAATGATGTGAGGTGTAGAGAATGTGACTGAAGCTGAGTTGAGGGTGCATCAGGCAAGGGCAAGGGTCCAGTGCTGACAATGCCCATAATGTGCCCCTCCTCAGACCTCATCTGGGGTGGGGTCCTAGCTGTGTCTATCTCTTTCCAGGTTTGGTTCTGCTGCTTGTGACCAATGGCTCCGACTGGCCTACCACTCTGACCAGGAATGTACCTTTCCCCTCACTGTGAGCTATGCCTTGCTCTTCCTGGGAGCCCTATCCCTGGTACACACCAGGTAGAGAGGCAAAGACATCCAGAATGCCTCGTGAGTACCTGCTGACCTGAACTCAATTTACTCCAAGGGCAGAATCACACTTTGGAAAAAGAAAGAAATATTCCGGAAAGTAAAAATGACCAGGCTTATAGACCAAACAATAAAGAAGTTAGTGTTGGTCTTTCCTACCTCGAGAGAGGATTTTGGCGATGGACTGTGCCAGGGAAGGCTTCTCAGCAACCATGAGCACAGTCTTCATCTTGGCTGTCCAGGCCCTCAGCCCTTCAAGACGATGGCAACAAAAAAATTCACAAACTGCTCTTCTGCAGTCCTATACAATTGTCAACGTTGACTCCTAAAGGGAAAAAAAAAATTTTTTTTGGTACCAGGGATGGAACTCGGGTCCTCGCACTTGCTAGGCAGGCGGTAGAACCACTGAGCTAAATCCCCGGCCCCAAAAAATTAATTCTTAAAGACAAAAGGACAAGAGTGGCTTCACATCTGAATCATACTCAGAAAATAGAAATGCTTCCAATGGACCTATACCACTAATGAGAAAACTCACTTTAAAAAAAAAGAACATTTTAAAATCAAGATAAGAAAAAGAAAAATTAGGGAAACTGGATGAAATCTGGCTTATAAGTAACTGACCAGGAATTCTGTTTCCTACAGGGGAAGGTGAAGTGACCCCAATGACTTCAGGTCACTTCTGTCACTAAATCCGAGCACAGGAAGATGCTGGGGCCTAAGGACCCAGACTTACAGGCTGGGGCAGGATGGCTCCTAGCCTCCCCTCCTGGGCTGGCTCTTCCACTTGCTGGTAGACTCATCTCTTGGGGGAAGATGAACAACTATAGCCTTTCCTCCTGTGCATCAATTTTATTGAATTCCTGGGCTAAGAAGGCCATATCCAGGGCTGGGGATTTAGCTCAGTGGCACCACACCTGCCTCACAAGCACAAGTTCCTGAGTTCGATCCCGGGTACAGGGAAAAAAAAAAAAAGAATGCCATATCCATCTTAGCTGAGTACTGGGCTGCCATGAGATATATTTAAAATTGCACATGCCCAGGCAGGGCTCCCCAGGTCCTACCGACCTACGATAAGGCCCGAAACCCACTGGCTGGAGGTTCCAGTCCCTAATGGAATTTGGGAGGCCCTTCACAGCTACCTTTCCTCCTACTATACTCCACCTGTTACTTTGAAGGCCAAGCTCTGGCCTTAAATTAAACTGGATACCATCATCTAAAGAAAAAGTCCACTTGAAGCCTCCATGCCTAAGTCTGCTTGCCCGAACCATTCCATTAGCCCTTCAGAATGCAGCTCTGCTGTCCACAGGCCCAGCTCAAGGTGAATACTTCATCTTTTTGGTGCCGGGGATAGAACCCAGGACCTTGTACATGCTAAGCATGTGCTCTACCACCGAGGTATACTCCTAGCCCACTGAGCTCTTCTTTAAAGAGCTTTCCCAGCACACACTGGTGGGATGAATTGTTTCTCACTGTGCACTGCAGCTCTTGGGCTAGGCCTCCATCTCAGCCCACTGCGTGTAGTGCCACGGTCAGGTACTGCCTCAACCTACCAAGAGGACAAGAGCAGCTCTGTATCTGAATCACTGCTGGCACCTAATACAGCGTTTTGAGCCTGATAAACCTACTTAATATTTTCTGGCCAAGCAGCAAAAACAAGAAAGGCAACAACACAGGAATGCACACACCACTCTCCCCACCGCCATGGATCAAACCCAGGGCTTCCTACATACTTGACAAGCACTCTGCCATTGAGCTACATCCCCAGTCCTCTTTCTGTCTTTTTGATCACTATAAATCAGCACTGTATTTTAAAAAATCCCAAAGAGGGGCCAGGGATTTAGCTCAGAAGTTCTACTGCCTACCTTGTAAGCGAAAGGTACAGAGTGCGATCCCCTGAAAAAAAAAAAAAAAAAATTAAAAAATCCCAAAGACAGTATATTAAGAAAATACTGCAATTTTATAGGGAGAAAGTTTTTTCTTACTTTATAACTTCCATCAGGACATTCCATATCCAGCAAAGGTTTAATTTTATTTATTTAATTTTTTTTTTTGGTACTGGGGATCGCACTCTGGTCCTTGCGCTTGTAAGGCAGGCAGCGGAACCACTGAGCTAAATCCCCTGCCCCAAACGTTTAAATTTTTAAAAAATGGAAAGCAAAAAAATGCTAAAAGAAACCATGAAGTTTTAAATAACCTCAGTGCAAAGAAGGACAAATTTAACATCCCTTAAAACTCAGAAGTACTCAAAGCATGTTTAAAAGCAATTGGTTTCCTTTCCTGTGGACTGTTTATATTTTTTACCCACTTTTTTCAGTTGATTGCTGTTTTCTTATTTTTAGGAGTTTGTATAATGAGAAAAATAGAATGATATGAAATGATATGACAACACTTGCCAAGGAAAATTAAAGCTAAAATGATTTTGTACTTAAGTATCTCACTAGCAAAAATCCAAAGTCTGAGCACACAGTACCTGAAGATATGGAGAAAATTCAAATTGAATAACCTTTATACAGGGAACAATTTGACAAACAATACCTCTCAAAATTACAGGACACATGCCTAGTAATTCGCCTTCTAGGAATTAACTCATTGATTCATTACTGAGCATCTACTACATGCTTGGGCCAGTCTTGTGTGCAAGGAGTATAGCAGGAAGCAGCACCAGGTCCTGTCCGCCAGGAGCACCCACTGTAGCACAGGTTATGTGTGTGTGTGTGTCCATAAGTGGGAGGAGGAATAAGACAGGACTAAACCATATGGCATCAGAGACCAGGCAGAAACATAGGGGAGCAAGGTCCCAAGGTATGGCTGGGTGGTTTTAGGGACAATTAAGTAGGCTGGTGGGGCTGTGTGGAGCTAGGGTAGAATGTGGGGCTCCTCTGGCCTGAATTATAGGGGGGCTGGGAAGAGCACAAAAGAATGACCTGACCGCAAATGCTAAAAGGATCTTCTGGCTGCCATGCAGAAATAAACGATGGGACCCCAGGGAAGGGTAGGGAGGGGTGGTTCAGAGTCTGGGTGATATTGGGAAGGGCAGAATATGGGATAGAAAAAGCAAGAATGACTCCCAGAATTTTTGCTTAGGCAAAGGGTGTTCTTGTTGATTGAGAGGAAACACTGAAAAGGAAGTAGTGTTTCAGGTGTGTTTAATGTGATCTGCTGCTATAAAGCCATAGTGGTTCTAGGGGAGGCAGCGGCAGTGGGAGAATGTGTGCATGAAAGCAGCCCAGGATGGAGGTTGAGGAAATGAGATAGCAGGTTGTGGCAGGAAAGGTGGGGCTCCAAAAGCCAAAGAAAGGAGCATTTTATGGGTAAGCCATGGCTGTGTCAAAGGCAAGATGAGTAATACTGCACTGAGGTCTGACTGTGGAGTCTAGCCATTTGAGTGACTGTAGTGACCTTCATGGGAAAACTGAGCAAAGTGAGTTTTAAAAAGCCAGGAAGAAGGAGAGGGAGTCGCATGTTTTTCATTTTAAGATAGGCAACATTCCAATCTGTGGTTCACTGATGAGGCTGGTCCAGCAGAAAAGGAAAAAATGAAGATGCAAGAGTGGTGAAGGAACTGTTGCAGCAGTGCTAGGGTGGGCTCAGACTGAGGGGTAGCTACAGGTGGTAGTGTCATCAGTGTGAGCGCGTGCCTGTGTGTGTTCAGGATAAGGTCGCACATTTCTCAGTGGAGGAAGAATTGGACAGAAGGCAGGGGGAAGCACTAAGGCAGCTCACTAGGACAGCAGTGAGCCTGAGATTTAGATAGGATGTTCCAGGAGAATATGCAGGACTAGAGGGCAAGGACTGCGGGGCATGACAATAATACAGACCTGACTCCAATGAAGTTTAGGAGCGTCCACACAGGCTGTGCCATGTAGGCTCCAGAACTGTAGGAAGTGAGGCACTAGGGCATATAATGGGAGTCACAGGAAGCAACTCTCAGGGGCAGGATGCTCTCCATCCTGGGGAAGTTTTAGTGCTACCAAAATCAAAGGCCCAGAAGTGAGGTTTAAAGGAGATCCAGGAACACACCGTCACCCATCTAGAGAAATTATAGGAAAATTGGCAGAGGGAGATTATTCTGTGAAGGATTTTGAATTTCCTGTTTCTTTAAAAGTTGAAAAAAATCCGGGTGTGGTTATATACACCTGTAATCCCAGCACTAGGGAGGATGAAGCAGAAGGATCACTGTGAGTTCGAGGCCAGCCTGGGTTACAAAGTGAGACTGTATCTCACAAAACCAAAAAAAAAAATTAAATAAATAAATGAATAAAAGTAGGAAAAAAGTTTAGTCCTAAAACGTCCTCTCAGATTCTTATATGTGTGTTAGAGAAGCCAGGAGTTATAGTGCAATAATGACATGCCAGGTACAGGGAGTCCGGCCAGTGTCCTTGGAAGGGGTGTTGCCATTGTACTGCCTTACGGGGGGAATGCAGGGTCAGAGAGGCCAGAGTTCAAGTGGCAGGACTTGGGACCTGTGATCTAAGCTCTTATCCTGTCCTGCCTCTATGAACATCCCAAATGGAACAGCAGCCCTATCTTACTTCCCTCTAGCAGTGCTTATCCCTAAACCTGAAACAGTCTGTCAAGTAATTTGGTTCTCGCCTTACAGGTCCTAGAACATAGTTAACTCCAGGAAGGTAGGGTTTTGCTTTGTTCACTCTAATGGTAAGTAATAGATGGTAATCAAGTACTGACTGAACAAATGACTAAATACATCAAATAGGTAACCTTACCTGTAAATAATGAAAATGCTTTGAGCTCGAAAATTGAAAAACTGACTTTAAATCTATAAAAGTATGGTAAACACTTCTGCTTCTCAACGTTCTTATTTCCATGGTGTCAAAGTTCTAGAAGCTGTACATCTCCACTGCTCCCCTTCACACCTAAGATCCCAGGTTTTCTGATAAAATAATCAACAGACTGACAAGTCCCTTCAGAGACAAACATTTTGCTTTAGCATCTGAAAGGTTACCTCATTTATTCAGCAAGAGATAAAACTGGGCAGTACACACAAAGACACATACGCATCCCAATTTCAGACTGCCTATGTTACCTGTCAGACTGTGCAACTGCTATTCCTGTTTGATATGCACCTGTCTTCAATAGCTTCTGCTCTACAAAAATAAAAGCTCTAGCTCTATATTTTATACTTGAGCACTGCATGAGAATTTTGTTCTGAGTATCACTGGTTTGTTTTGTTTGTTACCGGGGATCGAACTTGGGCCCTTGTGCTTGCGAGGCAAGCTGTGGAACAACCAAGCCAAATCCCTGGGCCTGAGTATCACTGTTTTATCAAGGGGAAAACTGCTCCTTTAAGGGTAAGGAATCCTGGGGGAAAGGGCCTTGGTGGTCATCTGGAAGAAAGAAGAAAAGCCTTGATCTCAGAAAAAAGTGATTTACCAAAGGTCACCTAGGAAGTTTATTGGGTTGGGGCTGAAACTCATGCTTCCTTACTTTCAGCCTGTACACTTTAGTTGCACTAGGTTCCACTTCTAAGATTTATGAGTCTCTCCTGTGATTAATCTTGGGGCCTCCCTCTTTTTCTATTAAGGCACATCTCCCATTTCAAAATAGAAACAAGTGAGAAATGTAATGTTTGCAAACTTTACTTGTACACTGCCTTTACACTTTTGCCTTCTGAACATTATTATTCACTTAAATTTTTGCGCAAGAAAAAAAACCTTGAATATATAAAGATGGCCCAAACAAATTCTTTTTTCTTTTTTGGTACCGGGGATTGAACTTGGGGCCTTGCGCTTGCAAAGCAGGCCACCGAACCACTGAGCTAAATCCCCGGCCCTCAAACAAATTCTTTATGGTAATCCACAAGGTACATCAAGTTCAATCTTGTCTACTAAAGCTACAAGACTGCAGCCTGTCCCGTTCCCAAAAGGCATATAAGCAAGTGCTAACCGGTGTTAACAGCAAACACCCCAAATCAGGTGTTACTGGGAGGAATGAAGGTGAACTAAAAAGGGAGTAGGTTAACTTGTTAGAGCAATATACTATCACTGGTATGTGTCCTTAGGGAGACATTAAATACAGAAATTTCCTTTCACATCAGTGTCTTATGAACCAGTTGAGTTAGCTTGGGAGTGGAGGCCTAGCAGTGATCCAAACAACACTGAGTCATACGATTTCCCACTTCAGTAACTTTACCAAATATTTACAGAATCAGGAAAAGAAATGACCATTTCCTAAGCTCTTCCTCTGCACTAGGCATGCCACAGCCATAAATACCAATCTGCCAAAAAGCCTACAAAGGCAGGTGTTGGGATTTTTCAAAACCAGAAGTAAAGTGAGATTCAGGGCAATTCAAGCTGTATAGCGTCTGGTGACCTTGGCAAAGGAACGCCAGGACTCACCAGCCTTTAGGCCCAATAGCCTCTCACGGTCCTGTTTCCAAAGGCGGAAAGGATAAAGATGCAAGACAAAGCCGTCATCTTCCCTCTTCACCTCTGTGAGAAATTACCGACCCCGCATTCTAGCTAGTTTGTTCACAAAAGTATCCTCCCTCATCTACGCAGATCGAGTCGGAGAACCCGGACGCCCCACGGAGTGGAACCTGCTTTAGTGTAGACCGCGACGACCCGGACCTCTGAAGGCCACAGAGCCTCCCGGAGACTCACTTTCTCCGGTCGTGGGCCTGGGAAAACAGACCTCACCTCAAAGAGCCCGGGAGGGGCTGAAGAGGGGCATTAACCACAGCGCGTGCTCCCTCCAGGCACCGGGCGAAGCGCGGGCCCGCCACCACCTCCCTGAACCCCA
>NW_022900946.1:22928477-22972254 GCF_012274545.1 Fukomys damarensis | reverse complement strand
TTCCTGCTTTCCCGGGCAGCCCGCCGCGAAGACCTCCGCCCACCGCTCACCGCTAGTCAGGCCGCGGCTCTCCCGTGAGGGCGGCCGCCGGTAATCTCTACTTCCGGGTCCGGCCGCCTCTCAAGTCCCCGCGTCCGGAGTGCCGGTGTCTGCCCTCCGACGCTCCTGCTTCCGCGTCAGCGGGTTCCGAGCTCGTGACTTCTGGGGCCCGTCCTGGGCAGCGCTTCTAGGCGGCTTTTGCCTGGATCCCTATCCCACTGCCTTCCTCCTCCGCCGGGTACCGAGGGGATCCCCAGGTTTTCAGCCTGACCCTTCACTGCCACGGTCTGTAGGGGGTCCTCAAACCTACAACCTAGGGGAGACAATGGCAGAGCCTCTGCCAAATGATCACACAGCGGATACAAGTTTAGCCCTGGTGCTATAACTGGAGGCTGAGTAGAAAACAGATTGCAGGTTTTTAAAGTGCAGACCAGGAAAAAGATGGTGGCAGCAGAAGCAGGGAGGATTGAGTGGGATCTCTAATATATTCGAAGACAGGATCTGTGATTAGGTCCCAAGTGAGAGAAAGGGAAGAGTCCAGGATGCTTCTGAAACAATGGAAGGGAGAAACCACGATGATGGGAATGCAGTTTTGGAGATAATCTGCCGAGGAATGGGTTTGGGATCCAGAGTTCTGTTTTGAAAGTGAAATCTCACAGGGGGAACTCAATTTATTGCATTCCACAATTTTAATTTGCTCATACTTTCTTTTTTTTAAATCAGAGCATCTAATAGGGATAGTATTCCAATAAGGGCAGGTTGGCAGGTTGGGAAAAGTGATTACAGGGAGCAAAGGAAATGTGTGTGCGCCATTATTTAAGATATTGAGGGTCGGAGATTTAGCTCAGTGGTGCCGCTGCCTGCCTTGCAAGCTCAAGTCCCCAAGTTTGATCCCCGGTACTCAATAAGTAAATAAAAGCTATCAAAAGCACCCTGCCTTGACAGCCCTGGGAGATGAATCCCCTATTTGTCCCTTCCAAATTGGCCTTAAGGAAGGAGGTGAGGACAGAAGATTTTACCAGTACCAAGTCTCTGGGGTGGAATATGGGTGTCCCAGCTCTTTGGGTCGAGTCGCCGTTAATTGCTGCTGTGGAGTTTTTGAAATTTTGCCACAAGGTGATATCTGTTTCCTTTATCAATTAAAAACGTCATTAGTTATGAATGGTGTTATGGTTTGTGTCTAGATGTCCCCCCAAAGCCTCATGGGGGTGAGGTGGGACTTTTTCAGAGGTAGTTGAATCTGGAATGTGTGAGGCTGGGGTTAAGGCATGTGATTACTAAATCACTACATGTGAGTGATTAGTTTGGTACCGTCCTAATCCCAATAGCCTGAATAAGATAAAAGGGGCAGAAAGATGCTGTTAAACTGCCTTGTTACCTTTGCTGCCTTGTGTGCGCCATGTTGTTTCTCCTCTGGGATGCCTGTTTTCCATCCCTGCCTTGGAGCCAGCTGATTATGGACTGAAAGCTCTACAAACTGTAAGTCAAATAAATGCCCTCCCCTCCAACTTTGAGTGTTGGGTATTTTGTCTCAGCAATGAAAGAAAAGTAACTAACACAAATGGCCACCTGTTAAGCATTTTAAAAGGACTGAGGCCCAATGTCTGGAGTGTGGTTTTTTGTTTTTGTTTTTTAATCTGAATGTGAGCCAGAGTTTAAAGGGATTCAGAAAAAGGCATCTTTTAAATCTAGCACCATAAACCTTTCTGCATCCTCTGGAATCTGAGATTAGAGGGTCTATGGGTTGGTCACCACTGAGTGTATAGACACTACTGCCTACTGAGGCAGGAGGATCGCTGTGAGTTCGAGACCAGCCTGGGCTACATAGTCAGTTCCAGGTCAGTCTCAACTACATATGAGACCCTGTCTCAAAAAACAAACAAACAAACAAAACAAAACAAACAAGGCACTACTGCCTCACTGATCATTTCTGCACATTTTTAATCCCTGATTTCACATCTTGTTATACAAAGGTACTGTTAATACACACACAATTCTAATCCCTTACAAACCTATCTGTCAAGGAGCAAATCTGTTTGCCAAGGAGCAAGGCACAGAACGCTTCCTTAATAAACCACATTTGATAAATGGCTATTTGATAAATGATTATTCTTAGTACTGACTTAGAAGGTAATGTCAAACATTCCTCATAAAAAAGTAGCACATGGGAAATGTAACTTTAATTAATATGAGATAAGAATGTTACTATCACAAATAGATCAACCAGACCCCCCAAATATCAACAAAGAATTATCAGAGTAGAGCAACACCTTTGAACACATGGATTTAATAGACAACCTCAGAGTGTTCCACCCAACCACAGATCACACTCTTCTTCTCAGCAGCACATGAGACATTCTCCAAGAGACGTCACACAGCAGCCCATCAGGTATTCTTAAATAAATAGAAAAAAATTTTTAAAGATTCAAAACTACCCTGCGCATATTATCAGATATAGTGCAAAGAAACTAGAAATCAATAGCAAAAGAAACCATAGGACTTATTCAAATGCAGGGAAATTAACAAGATATTCATGAATAATCAATGGGTCACAGAAGAATTCAAAGAAGAATTAGACAGTTCCTAGAATCAGGCCAGTACAACACATTAGAACCTATTGGACATAACGAAGGCAACGCTGAGAGGGAGGTTTATGGCTGTGAATGTCCACGTGAGAAAAATAGAGGAAACCCAAATAAATAACCGAATGAAGTACCTCAAGGTCCTAGAAAAACAAAAAGGATCCAAATCCAATTCTAGTACAAGGAAGGGAATTATAAAGATCAGAGCAGAAATTAATGAAATTGAGACTAAAAAAATTACAAAGAATCAATGCATAGAAGAACTGATTCTTTGAAAGAATAAACAAAACAAGTCGGGCGTGGTGGTGCACGCCTTTAATCCCAGCACTCAGGAGGCTGAGGCAAGAGGATAACTGTGAGTTCAAGACCAGCCTGGGCTACATAGTCTCAACTACATGGTGAGACCCTGTCTCAAAAAAACAAACAAACAAACAAACAAAAAAAAAAACCAAAACAGACAAACATTTAGCCAGTCTTACTCTGAAAAAGGAAAGAAAAGACAAAAATCAATGCAATTAGAAATGAAAAAGGCAAAAATCACAATGCACCCTAATAAAATGCAAAAGATTACTGGCAACTATTTTGAAAACCTATATTCCAATTAACTACCCAGAAGAAATGGATAGTTTTCCTAGAGACATATAAGTTACCAAAACTGAACCAAAAAGATAAAAAACCTTGAATAATCCAAAAACAGGCAATGAAATTGAGGTTGTAATAAGTCCACCAGTTTAAAAAAAAAAAAAACAGGATCCACTGAATTTATTACTGAATTCTACAAAAACTTCAGGGAAAATCTAACACCAATATTCCTCAAACTCTAATGAAGTTGAAAGGGAAGAAATACTTCCAGGAAGTTACTCCTAGAAGCTAGCTTTACCCTGATTCTAAAACTAGACGACCACCCAACTAAAAAAGAAATCTATAGGCCAATCTGTTTAATGAACATAGATACAAAAATCCTCATCAAGAGTCTGGCAAACAGAATGCAACAAATCTTCAAAAAGATCATAGATCATGGTTTTATCCCAGGGATGGAAAGATGGGTTCAACACACACAACTCAACATATGTAATACACTCCATATAAACAGAAGTAAGGATAAAAATCATACAATCAATTTAATAGATGCAGAAAAATCCTTTGAAAGAGCCAACATCCATTTATAATAAAAAAATCTTGGAAAGCCGGTCACAGTGGTGCATTGCCCATAACCCCAGCACACCGGAGGCTGAGACAAGAGGGCTGCCATGAGTTCCTTGCCAACACTGAGTTCAAGGCCAGCCCAAACTGCATAGTGAGACTACAAAACAAATTTGGGGGGGAAATATTTATAGAATGACCTCAGCTCAAGCTGATAAAAGATGACTTATGACAAATCATCTGCCAAGATCACATTAAATGAGAGAAAGCTGAAAGCTTTTCCTCAAAAATCAGGATCAAGACGAGGATGTCCACTATCACCGCACCTGTTCATTGTAGTATTTGAAACATTAGCCAGAGCAATCAGGCAAGAGAAGGAAATAGAAGAGATCAGTATAAGAAAGGAAGAAGCCGGATGATCATTGTTTGTAGATGATATCCTTTACCTAGAAGACCTAGAAAATTCAGCATAGAAGACCAAATTCATCAGTGTAGCAGGATACAATATCAACACACAAAAATCGATAGCATTCCTATACACTAATAACTTACTGAAAATGAAATTAGGAAAACAATACCATCAGCAACAATGCTTAGGAATTACCTTAGCAAAGGAAGTGAAAGACCTCTCAAATGAATACCACAGACTCTGAAAAAGGAGATCAAAGAGGATATTAGAAAGTGGAAAGAGATTCCATTTCTGTGTAGGCAGAACCAATATTGACAAAATGGCCCTACTTCTAAATCCAATATATAGAATGAGTACACTCCCAATCAAAGTATCAACAATATTCCTTGCAGAATTAGAGAAAACTATCCTAAAATTCATATGGAACCAGAAGAGACCAGAATAACAAAAGGAATCATAAGAGCAAATCAGGAAGAATCACAATCCCAGGTTTCAAGTTATATCACAAAGCTACAGTGATAAAAACAGCATGGTACTGGCACAAAAACAGACATATGGGTCAATAGAACAGAATAGAAGATGGAAAAACAACCCCAGGCACATTCAGGCTCCTGATCTTTGACAAATGGGCCAAAAAAAAAAAACCCCTAGAAAAAAGATAGCCTCTTTAGCAAAGGGTTCTGGGGAAATTGACTATACACATGCAGATCGAATTTTGATCCACATCACTCATCCTGTACCAAACTAAAATCAAAATGGATAAAAAAATCTAAACATTAAAATAGAAAGACTTAGGGCTGGGGATTTAGCTCAGTGGTTCTGCCTCCTGCTTCACACACGAAAGGTCCAGAGTTTGATCCCCGATACCAAAAAGTGGGGGGGCAATTGAAATGAATAAACTGTTCTTGGAAGAAGAAATACAGATGGCCATCCAGGCATGGTGATGCACACCTGTAATCCCAGCACTTGGGAGCTTGAAGCAAGAGGATCACCTGGAGATAGAGGTCAGCCTGGGCTACACAGTGAGTTCAAGGCCAACCTGAACTACACAGTGAGACCCTGTCTCAAACAAAACAAGAAAAGAAGAGCCGGGTGTGGTACCTCGTGAGACTGTCTCAAACAAAAACAAACAAACAAAATACAAATGGCCAATAAATTCAGGAGAAAAAAATGTTCAACATCTCTGGCTATTACAGAAATGCAAATTTAAACAATGTGAGTCCATATTACTCTAGGAAGAATGTATTTCAGAGAAGAAATAAAACAATAACACGTTAGCAAAGCTGGGGTACAAAAGAACCCTTCTGTATTGTTGGTGGGGTTGTAAACTAGTACAACCACTATGCAAACCCATGCAGAGATCCTTTTGAAAAAAAACCCTAAACAGAAATTCATCCAACCTCGCTCTACCCTTCCGGGTGCCTTGCTGACAGCCTTAGGTCCTGTATTTCATGCCTTCCTGTATTTGTAGAGCACAGCTGATAACAGCTGATTCGATCTTGGAAGCGGTCTGTCGGTCGTCACCAGAGGAATAGGTAAAGAACGCGATCTTTATATACAATGGAGTGCTGCTTTTCCTGTAAAGAATGTAAAGTTGAGTCATTTGTAGGAAAAGAGATGCACCTGCAAACCATGTTAAGTGATGTAAAGTAGATGTACTATCTTAAAGTTTATATAGTTTCTCTTATATGAGAAACCAAAATTATAAATGAAGAAGCAAAATGAAAGATAGAAGATAAGAAACAGGGAGATAGAACTTTCTCTTTCTCTTTCTCTTTTTCTTTATCTTTTGTACTGGGGATTGAACTCGGAACCTTGCGCTTGCATGGCAGGCAGTGGCACCACTGAGCTAAATCCGCAGCCCTAGAGCTTGTGTGTGTGTGTGTGTGTGTGTGTGTTTCTTTGAGGCAGGGTCTCACTATGTAGTTGAGACTGACCTGGAACTCATTACGTAGCCCAGGCTGGTCTCCAACTCACAGCGATCCTCCTGCCTCAGCCTCCCGAGTGCTGGGATTACAGGCGTGCACCACCATGCCCGGCTCTAGAACTTTTTTAAATAGGAAGAGAACCAAGAGATGGAAGAAGTGGGGAGCCTTGGGAGGAAATGGGGACGTAAAAAAGAATTAAGATGTGTTCGGTACATGTACCAATTCCCCCACAATGAATGTAATCATTATTTACTTAAAACATGTACTAATGAAGCAAAAAATATTCTCTCATTTCAACTTCTTCAATGCTCTCATACAACGGCACAAACATTCCCGTAGCAGTGATATTTTATTCCCAAATATACAGCATTATTCTTTAGAGGACACCCGCCTCTCGTCTCTGTCTCCGTCCTGTCTCTCTTTTATTGTATTCAGGTTGACAAGCCCAGACTAAATAGTTCAAGAAATGTCCCCATCAACAGACCTCACACTTTCTGAGGATGCAGGTCTTGATGGTTGGTAAATGTCAAGATAAATGAGGCAAGGCAGTTCAGACAGAACCTCAGGGTGGACACGGTCTCTATTCTCTAATTTCTTTCTCTTTTTTTGGTACCAGAGGTCGAACTCGGGTCCTTGAGCTTGCGAGGCAGGTGGCGGCACCACTGAGCTAAATCCCTGTACCTCTATTCTGTAATTTCTAAATCTGGCCCTCCACTTGGATTCCTGGTCCCTCAATTCTCTGTAGACTTGGGGCATTGATCTGACTCTTAGCACTGATTTAAGTTAAATGAGAGGGAAGGAGAGATATCCTTAAATCCCACTGGGTCTAAATACCAGAAAAATGACACCTTGGGAGCAAGGAACTTGACCAAACCAATTTTCATGAGAACTGAAGGTTAAGTAAACGGAGGTGGGGGATACCATCTAATCAGACATCATGCAGGCCTGGCTGTAGGCAGAAGGTGTTATCTGGAGTGCTGGAGAGTCTAGATCTCCAACCCTTTCAAGGGAGTGAAGGAGTCTCTTGAGGGAGCTCCTTACATGGTTCCTAATGAGATCAACCAGATTTAACAAAAAGAAGGAAAAGTTTAATCACATTTTCTTTGTCCACAGCTAAGCCTACTTGGATTTGGAGCTACAGCTTAAATTTTGGCAGAATGATTTATTCCTTTTGCTTATTTGTCCCACCAGAATTACTATATTAAAAAAGAAAATAAAGAGGTTTTGTTTGTTTTTTGTTTTAACACTGGGACCTGCGAGTTGATCCTTGTTTAATGGTAAAAACAAGGACATTTTGTTTCAGTGATATATTGGAACAGTTCCATGAAAATGCCAAGGTGCATTGGAAAATTCCAAAACATCTGAGAGAATGTTTGATGACAAATTTCTTACTTAAAAAGTGACAGTTTTTTTGTTTTTGTTTTTTGGTACCGGGGATTGAACTCGGGTCCTTGCGCTTGCAAGGCAGGCCACCGAACTGCTGAGCTAAATCCCCAGCCCAAAATGTGACAGTCTTGCTAGCTACAGATATCATTGGCCAGTTCATTTTAAAGCAACAGTGACCATTGCTGTGTGCCCACTCAAAGCTACTGTATGAGAAGCTGGTGATAAGCAAAACATCCAGAGAAAACAGACATGAAAAAGAAAACTTACAATTTTGGATTATATTATTTTTTAAATTCATAAATAGACCATGAAATAACATGAGCTTTTGTTTTGTTTTGTTTTTGGGTCCCAGGGATTGAACTCGGGACCTTGAGCTTGCAAAGCAGGTGGAGAGTAGTTTTTTTTTAAAGATGTTCTTAGTGTTCAGCTAGTAAATACTGTAATCAAATTATTCTGAATAGAGTGCTCCACTTTTAATAATAAATTTAAAATAAAAATTGCAATTAAAACTGAAAGTTTAAAAAAAATGTTCTGTGAAAGAGCAAGTGATGTCACCTTGCCCGGAAAGTCACACTATGATATACATGAATAAATGTGGCCTGATGTAAAAGTGATAGTGATTGCTACTAGAAAAATTTAGAATGCCTATTTTCCTGATAGATATAGTATAGACTTAAGCTATATGAAAATATCTACAATAATGATTGTTTGATAATCAAAGTAAAAAAAAAAATTTCAAAAGAAAACACCTAACTTTATGTTGGTAATTCATTACTTATTAGATTTGAAATGAGAAAAAAATGTTCATTTTAGCCTCATGGTGTAAAAGTATTGTCTAGGGCCCAGGGATTTAGCTCAGTGGTTCCACCGCCTGCCTCGCAAGTACAAGGTCCTGAGTTCGATCCCCAGTACCACACACTCACACACAAAAGCACCAATAAGAGTGTTGTCTGCACAGGTAGATTCATTTGAATGTTGACAGATTTATTGTGAAATTATTCCCTTCGTGTTTCTTCTATCTGATCTATGCATAGCAGTTGGCATTTGTTTTTTTATCAAAAAAGTTTGGATTAAATCATGGCCCTGCCTCGCATCTCTTCCTCACGGTTACTTTTTCCCTCATGATTTTATACTCAGAAAACTTCTAGTCCTTCTTACCATACTTCCTCCACACCAAGACTTGCAGGGATCAGTTTTAGGTTACTCTTGCTTTCAGGAAGATGTTTGATGAGGCTTCCTAATTTCTGTGATCAGAAAACAGGTTTGGTCTAAAGCTACTTTAAAAGAATTTGGTGTAGGGCTGGGGATTTAGCTCAGTGGTTCCACCGTCTGCCTCACAAGCGCAAGGTCCGGAGTTTGATCCCTGTACACCACCCCCCCAAAAAGATTGTTGTATCCCAGGGAAAGGATGAAAGTTACCAAATCCATGAAACCACTGTACCCTGTGGACAGAAGCTGGAGCCTGAGGTCCAGACTGAGGGGACAGAGATGGGGAACAATTGCGCAAGGGTAGGAAAATATATTGATTAAAGTGTGTGACCCTCGTCTAAATTCTGTTGCTCCAGAGGCCAGCACCATCTTCTGCGGGGTCTGGAGGGGCCCAGGCATTTCCAGCGCGTGTGGTAGCCCTGGCAGACAGTGGCCCTAGGACAGCAGGGTTAAACCTGCAAACACAAAATCGGGCTCAGGCTGTCACTGTGGTTGAGGTTAGCTCTCACCTTTTTCATTGTTTCACTGCATGAATCGACTTGCAAAGGGCAAGGAGCAGCATTTTACCTCTGTGAGACCAGCAGGGGTCAAAAAGCTCCGACCATATCAATGGGGACCAGTTCATGGGCTGGTAGCTGCGTCAGTGCCCACGAGGGGGAAGGTCTCTTGCACTAAAGGACTTCCTTTGGGGCAGGGTTAGCTGAGAGGCGCCACTCCTCTTTCACAAACACATGTGTGAGTTACCGGGAGAGGGAATGAAGCTCAGTTCCCCATCCCACATCTGTCCGCGCGGGGGAGGAGCAATGACAAGTCCTGGATGTATTTTCAGCCGTGACCCGACGACGTGTGATCGAGATGCTCTGTGTCTGCAGGGCCCCCCCAACCACCCCTCTGCTGGGCAGATTCTGCTACTGGCCAGAAAGGCAAGAGGAATGATAAGGCCTGTGGGCTTGGCTTGGCAGCTAAGATTCACCAAGAATGCTCTTTGTCAGAGAGAGAACGGGCGCGAGACAGCGCAAGACACAAGGCTCCTCTAAGACAAAAGTGCCTCACTCCACCAGCTACTCTTGAAACAAAGGTGACCACCAGCTGCTCAGTGTCATCTGGGGCCCTCGGGGTCACTTCGCCCATAGCCACAGCCCTGTGCAAACTCAAGAGGAAGAAACATGGCGTCCAGCTATGGAGGGGTGCGTGGGACAAAAGAACCTCTGGGAAATCTTGGAATTACTTCTGGCAGTGGTTCGAATGTTTGTGTTCCCCCTAAATGCATCTGTTGACATCTTCATCCCCAAACTGATGGCATAAGAAGACAGAACCTATGGGAGGTGATTAGGTAGGTCATGGGGACAGTGCCTTTATATATGGGATTAGTGTTCTTACAAGAAAGGGCCCCTTTACCCCACCGCCATGCAAGATTTTAGTGAGAAAGCAATCATCTAGGAACCAAAAAACGGGTCCTCACCAAATGCCATATCTTGGATACTTGATCTTGGATGTTTTCTACCTTTGAGTTCTGTAAGGAATAACATTCTGTTATTTGCAATCCACTAAATCTATAGTTTGTTGTTGTTTTGTTTGGTTGGTTGGTTGGAGTTTTTTTGTTGTTTTTTGTTTTTTTTGGATTTTTGAGACAGGGTCTCACTATGTAGTTGAGACTGACCTGGAACTCACTATGTAGCCCAGGCTGGTCTGGAAGTCACAGTGATCCTCCTGCCTCAGCCTCCCGAGTGCTGGGATTGGGATTACAGGCGTGCGCCACCACACCTGGCTCATAGTATTTTTTTTACCATGGCCTAAACCAACAATTATGTATGTCTCCTAGGACCACAGTAATGTGCTACTACAGACCGAGGGCTTAAATAACAGAAAGTAATTGTTCAACAGTTCTGGAGGTCAGAAGTGCAAGATCAAGTCACCAGCGCGCGTGACTCCCGCTGAGGCTCTGAGGGAAGGCCCTCTCTCTCTCTGTGTTTGGGAAGGACCTCTCTTGCCGTGGAGATGACCAGCTCCTCTCCACTTCACTTACCATCTTGTCTCTATGCCTGTCTGTCTCTGGTCCCACGGTTCCCATTTTTATAGATCAGCTGTGTTGGATCAGGGCCCCATCCTTATGATCTCAATTAACATTAACTACCTCCTTCAAGGCTTTCCTTCCAAAGCGGGTCACACTGGAAGTTATGGCTTCAATATATGAACGCTGCAGGGGTGGTTTAGTTTGTAAGAGGGTCAAAGTGTGCCGGCTTAGTAACTTGGGGGTGGGGAGGGGCATGATGCCGGGTCCCCCATCTCTGCTCTTGAGGCCCCGTAAATCCATTTTGTTCTAGGAAGGAGAGGAACCAGGCTGAAGGCCCTGTGGAGTTTGGAATGGGACAGAGCACCCCATTTCTTCCAAGACCCTCAAATTTTCTGCTGTATGAAGCAAGCGTTTTCACCACTCTGTGGATGTAATTCTCTCTTCCCGGTTCACCAAGCGTTTAAATTTGGGCAAGAAACTTATTTCTGTGGGGCTCCGCTCCCTCAGGGGTATGCAAGGCCACCATCCCTCAGGGCTCTGCACCAACCTGCCTATCTCATGGGCACCAGTCCATGAGCTGCCAGCAGGTGTTTCCTCCTCAGCCATTTCCCTCACGGCCAGCCAGAGCCTCAAAGGCTCATTGGACAGGACCGACCGCTCCCCTAACCGACACCGCAAACCCAAGAGAACCTGGGGTGACAGGGACAGGAATGGAATCGCGGGTGCAATGGCCCCTCCTCTTGAAGTAGAGAGAAGGGTGCTAGTCCAGCCCAAGAGGGCCACAGAGCTCTGCAGACCAGCGCCATGTCCCGGACTCCTGTCCTACTCATGCTCCTGGCTTACTGTACAGGTGAGGGGACCTCCAGAACCCAAAGCCCCGGGCCCTTCCCTTCCCTTGCCCTGCCCTGGAGACCAGTGTGCTTCTGTGTCCCTAGGTTACGGTTCCCAGCCTGTGTTGCGTCAGCCACTGTCTGCCTCCTCCTCCCTGGGAACTGCAGTCCGCCTAACCTGCACCCTGAGCAGTGACCATCATATTGGCTTTTACAGCATCTTCTGGTACCAGCAGAGGCCAGGCCAGCCTCCAAGGTTCCTGCTGAGATACTTCTCGTACTCAGACAAGCACCAGGGCCCTAAGGTCCCCCCTCGCTTTTCTGGATCCAAAGATGTGGCCAAGAACCGGGGATATTTGAGCATCTCGGAGCTGCAGCCTGAGGATGAGGCTGTGTATTACTGTGCCGTGGGGAGCCAGGGCATAGAGAGGGAGAAAATAATGGAAAGGGAGAGGGAGGAGAGACAGGATCCTGATGCTTCAGGGTCCCAGGAACCCAGGGCACATACACCCTGACCTGAAGGTGGGTTCGCTGGGGGACCCTGGGGCGGGGAGGAGCACGGGACCACGGGTCTGTGCCAAGCCAAGAGGAAACCACTCACCCTTTCCTTGTGCAGAAGTGTTGCTGTAACCCCACTGGTGGCCGGATTACAGAATTAAAGCTGTTTATGCCTTGGGAAGGTGTTTTTCTGAGTTTGATCTGCCTGGTACATGATCTCAGAGGATGACTCTAAAGCCACACTAGGGCTGAGGTCCCAGCATACTGGTCAGTCGTGGTCATACAGACAGTGCACTCTCAAGTGCCTACTCTTGAAAGTCATGAAGGCGGGCCAGGGATTTAGCTCAGTGGTTCGGTGGCCTGCCTTGCAAACACAAGGACCCGAGTTCAATCCCCAGTACAAAAAAAAAAAGAAAGAAAGAAAGAAAGGAAGTCGTGAAGGAAAGGGGTTGATAAAAGCTCCTTGGGAGGGACGTCCTTCCAAGGACAGGACACTCTTTTGTCATCTGATTATGTCCAGGAGTTTCGGGATGTACAAGGTTAACAAAATGCCTTTAACGGACTTCTGGGGAGGAGGACAGGTACCACGTGACTAGGTCTGGAGCAAAATGTCCCACCTTGGTCCTAGTGGCATTTTGGGCCAGACTCATCGTCGTTACAGGGCTGTCTTCTGTATGATAAGAAGTATCATATGATAAGTAGCCCGCCAGATGCCCCCAACCCCAACTCAGGGTGTGCCTAGATACTGCCAAATGCTCCCAGAGTGAGAGTCAGCCACTGGTCTCCGTGAGAGATGTGCTTATTCTTCCGCAAGGGAGAGCGGTAGGGACCAGCAAACAGTTTCTGTAAAGGAACAGGTAGGAATTATTTTGGCTCTGGAGGCCATAATGTCCCTGTTGAAACTGCTCAATTCTGTTCTTATAGCAAGATAGCAGCCACAAATGCTATGTGAACAGAGGAGAGCGCCTGTGTTCCTATTAACTTACAGAAACAAACGGGTCTGGGCTGGATGTGACATGTTGACCAACCTCTGCCTTAGGGAATCGCTAATTCCTACCTCCTGGTTTCAGGCAAGCCATGCTTTATGGGGTCATCAAGATCCTCCCCAATTCCTCCTGCTTGGGGACCCCAGTGATCTTGAGCCCACGAGAGATGTGACGGCAACAAGGGTCATGGTCTCGTGGGACCGCACTGTGTTGTTGGGTGAGAGGGGTGATAAGAAAGACCCCACAGCCCTGGTCCACGGTGTGACACCCCTACCCCTGGGTGGTGAGTCAGAACGTGCCCTGCAAAGCGGGACCTGTACGTAGGACATCACAAAGTGTATGGACCTGCCTCACACTCAGGGAGCTTCCAGGTAAACCGCCTCTCCTGTGACCCCAAGTTGGGCTGAGAACATCCATTCACCGTTGCTAAAAAGGCCTACAGGTCCTTCAGAGGTAGACACGTCAATATCAGCCTTTTCTCCAGCAGCCTCAGCTCCTGCTGTGCTCCAGGGGCCCTTTGCTTCTATTTCCCAAGCTCACCAAGTTCTTCCTGCAGGCTTTTGCAGGGGCGGGTCCATGTTTCAAAGCCCAGGCGGGTGGGTCCCCAGGAACTCTGTCTTTTGCTTGCATCCTGCCTCTTTTGCTTTTATTCTTTATTAATCTTCAGTTTCACGGCAGGCCAAGAAATACAGAAAGCAGGAAGTGGGGCTGGACTCCTGCATCCCGTCACTCCTGCCTCAGTGCCTTCACTGGACGATGATATCCTACACTCGGGCCTCAGACCAGACAAGTACAGGTCTCGGCTCTGGCTGGCCTTACACAGATTAACTGAGCAAGCTGAAAAGCCAGTGTTACATATATGTAAGGGGGCTACTAACAGGGCTGGGTAACTTACAGAAAGTGCTTAACCTGGGCTTACCTGTCGTGGGTGTGCAGCAACATTCTAGCGTAATCATCTCCTTGTCAGTTACAGGGCTGTTCTCTCCCCCGTCCAATCTTTTGCTTTCAGCTGAATCATTTCTCACCTTGACCATTTTAGCCTCCTGCTCACACCCTTGCTGCCACCTGTAAACTCGACTCCTCATCTTATGAGTCTGAGATCCAACATTGCCCCACTGCTGTTCTCTGCCCCATGACTGCCTGCCATGCACTAAGAAATATAGGAAAACCACATATGCAATTTCCAATTCTCCAGTGGCCACATTAAAAAAAAAAAAAACAAAAACTGGGCATGGTGACATGTACCTATAGTTTCAGCACCTTGGGAGGCTGAGGCAGAAGGATTGCTTGAACCCAGGAGTTCAAGGCCAACCTGGGGAACATACAGAGACACTGTCTCAAAAAAAGAGAGAAAAGGAAAGGAAAACAAAATAGGTGAGATGATTTCCAGTGGTATACACTTATTTACTATGATATGCCCCGAATATGATCATTTCAATGAGCAATTAATATGAAAAGCCATTATGAGACCATTTAAACTATTTTGGGGTATTTAGCATTGGAAATATGGTATGTTTTCCACACTTTTGGCTCATCTCAGTTTAGACCAGCCACGTTCCAAGTGGTCACTATCTGTCTGCGGCTTGTGAAAAGACAGCTCGGTTGAAGAGACAAAACTCAGACTCCCGACCAGGATATGACCTATGAAGGCTGCCTCAGCTTCTGTCCTAAATCCATTTCCTGTCCACCCCTTATGGTCCATTTCCGTCACGTTAAATTCAACACCAATTGATCAGGCACCTGATTCATTTGGTTGGCTCCGAACCTTTGCTCACAGTGTTTAACTTGCCAGAAAGGCTTCCAAGGGCAAGGTCCTCAGTTTGATCCCCAGTACAAAAAACAGGAAAGAAACAAAGAAATAAAAAGCTGAGCGTGGAGGTGCACGCCTGTAATCCCAGCACTCGGGAGGCTGAGACAGAAGGATCGCTGTGAGTTCGAGACCAGCCTGGGCCACACAGTGAATTGCAGGTCAGTCTCAACTACATAGTGAGACCCTGTCAAAAAAAAAAGAAAAAGAAAGACAGACACACAGACAGACTTCCTGTTCCTTTGTGCTGTTCCCAGGTGGCTGCCCCATTCTGGCTTCCACAATGACCTCAACTCTTTCCTTGAGCAGATGGTTTCTTCACCGCTTTATGCAGTTATGAACTTCCTCCAATGTGCAAACAGCTTGTTTTCCTAACTATATTTAGCACCTACCACACAGCTCTGATTTTATTTAGCAAGGGCCCCGCCTGCCCTGGTCCGCAAGTTCTCAGTGGGCAGGATCGGTTATGTGTCTGATAAACACCGGGTGGGAAGAGAGTTAAGTGAATAAAGGAATGTATGTCTGAGTGAATTTTTGGGTTCCAAACACTTTGATCTTCTGTGATTCCATGAGGTGGCTAGAATCGTGCTTCCTGGAGTTTTCATTTTTAGCAGCAGGAAACAGCCAGCAAAACAAAATTTGAAAACAAAACAACTGTAAAATATAACATAGGTTAAAAAGAGATGAGTCGGCCGGGCATGGTGGTGCACGCCTGTCATCCCAGCACTCGGGAGGCTGAGGCAGGAGGATCACTGCAAATTCGAGACCAGCCTGGGCTACATAGTGAGTTCCAGGTCAGTCTCAACTACATAGTGAGACCCTGCCTCAAAAAACCAAAACAAAACAAAACAAAAAAAAAGAGATGAGTAATAGGGGAAAGAAGAAAAGTAGCACAGAGAGAGTGAGCCAGGATGGGGAAGGGACGCATGGACACAAACTGTTGGATTTCTCCCAGACAGGCAACAGACGGCTTATCTTTGTTTTGGACGAGTAGGACACAGCGTGGTGAGGTCAGGCAGCAGGACTGGTCCTCTTTGCTCTTTTCCTTTTTCTTTTTTGAGACAGGGTCTCACCATGTAGTTGAGTTGACCTGGAACTCACTATGTAGCCCAGGCTGGTCTCAAACTCACAGAGATCCTCCTGCCTCAGCCTCCCGAGTGTGGGGATTGCAGGCGTGTGCCACCACACCCGGCTCTCCTGCCTTCTTGCATGTCAGTTCTATCTAATCATGCACTGGGTATCTTGCCAGTCCTGCCCTCCCAGGGTGCCACAGCAGCTGCCCATGTTTCACCTTTCCATTCCTGCGCCAGCCCTGCCCAAGCTCGGAGCTAATTGGTTCTGGAGAGCCACCGGATCAGTGTGAGTCACTGGAGCCTTGCGTTGCCCCTTCAAGCACAGGTGGGAGGGGCAGGCTGCTTTTCTGCAGCCCAGACCCAGGTCCAGGGGATCCATCGGGGTTTTAGGGCAGCCTTACAGGGGGCTTCTACATAGATTCTGACTCTCTCTTTAAGTCAAGTTCCCTTTGTTCAATTCCTTTGTTCATTTTTGCTTCATATTATTTGTAAAAGCTGGCAATAGTGTGAGTATACCTTATTTTGCATTTGATAGTTAGTGAAAAGTCTGTGCATACATGTATTTTTTTCTCACTTTTTCCATCCAACACAGTGACATGCCTATTATTTTGTATTACTGGTACTGTAGAAAGTTTACTCTTCCTGTATTACTACTCATTACTAAGTAAGCTTAGGAGTAAGCATATTGTATAGTGCTTTATATAACAGGCCAGTGCATAGTGTACATTTTTTCCGTTGTTATTTAATTATAGGTCATTGCTAGTATGTACTGAAAATTCCTTGACTAAACTCCATCCAGGTTCCAGTGACCCTTTTTCAACTAGGCTTTGGTCCACACAGATTTGAACAAACATTTAACGTAGTTCCTAACAGTTCAAGACTACATCTCTAGGATGACCCTAGACCCCATCAAAATGTCTGTCTGAGAAAACTACATGAAGAATTTACTCTTTGTTACATCCGACACCTGAAGGCAGAAGCCCATCTCCCAGTCTCTGTGGGAGGATAAGAGCCTAATTTCAGTAAGCCTCTGTTAGAAAACTCAAAGTGGGCTTCACATGGACAAACTACTCTTATTTTCTTTCTTTTTTCTTTTTTTTGTACCAGGGATCGAACTCGGGTCCTTGTGCTTGCAAGGCAGACGGTGGAACCACTGAGCTAAGTCCCCAGCCCTAACTCTTATTTTCTTAGGTAATTTTTACTCTAGCATTTCTGAGCCCCCCCATCTCCTTTATTATACTATTTTTTGTTGTGTTTTGTTTTTTGAGACAGGGTCTCACTATGTAGTTGAGACTGACCTGGAACTCACTTATGTAGCTCTGGCTGGTTTTGAACTCACAGTGATCCTCCTGCCTCAGCCTCCCAAGTGCTGGGATTACAGGCATGTGCCACCACACCCGGCCTCCTTTATTTCTCTCTCTCTCTCTCTCTGTCTCTCTCTCCTCTCTCTGTGTTTTAATGGTAGCAAAGTTTTATTAAAGGTAGGAAAAGAAACAGGCTCTGCAGAGCAAGTATGGACCAAGTAAAGGTAGGAGAAGAAGTCCACCCACAGCATGAGGATGGGCCATTGTGCAAGAGAGAACACAGCGGATAGAAGAGCCCCAGTCCCGCGCCACCTCCTAAGCTAAGGACCTGAGAGAATCCTGTTCCTGAGCGACAGATCACTGTACATCCTCCCCTTCAGGGACGTGCTCCAGACTCAGGGCCCCTTGGGGAAATGGGGAGCCAGAGTGGGTTAAATATACCCCACCTATGGCTGCAGAGGTGATGGCTGCTGTGGGCAGAGTTGAGCCTTGGTCCTAACCACAGCAGGGCAGTTGGCAGATGTCTCTCTGGGACAGATCCCCAAGGATGACAGCTGGGGCCCTGAAGAGGGTGGGCTGGGGGTGGGGACTCAAGCCGTCCAGGCTGAGGACGAGCCATGCGTCTGGATCTGTGTGCACTGGTGTGGCTGCTGCCAGCAGAAGGGCCGGGGCCGTGTCCTCCAGGAGGCCCATAACGCACGTGGGACCAGTGGTGCCTTTGAGCCTGAGGACAGATGAAGCCAGGGGTGGAACAGGCAGGCTGGAAGATCCCTCGTGGGCCAGGCCTTCTCCCCGGGAGGTGCAAGGGCCTTCTGCTGCTGCTGCTGCTGGGCCTGGCCAGGAGCACCCAGGGCCCACCGCCCCTGACAGCGGCGCCACGGAGCAGGACTCCAGGCCCAGGAGCCTCTGTCCTGCGGAACATGTGGGGCAGGTAAGGGCCGCAAAGGTGCTGGTGGGGTGTCCCTGGGGCTGGGCTGGGCGTGGACAGTTGAGGAAGAGGGTCTGGAGCAGAAGCTGGTTTAAAATGTCGATGTATTGTCCATTGTGGATTTGTTTGCATTGATTATTACATTATGTTTTCTCTCTCTTTTTTTGGGGGGGTACTGGGGATTGAACTCGGGTCCTTGTGCTTACCAGGCAGGCAGCGGAACCACTGAGCTAAATCCCTGGCCCCTAGTTTAATGTTTAGGGTTATATTAAAATATGAATTTGAGTCTTCTGACATCCCTTAAATTTTGGCTCAAGGCTCTTGCCTCGCTAGCCTCCCCCAGTCCTCTGGCTAGGACAGAAATGGAGGGCAGGATGGCTGCCTGTGTGGTAGGCGGCGGCCTCTGTCCACGCCGGGGACTTGTTTAGCTCTTTCTCCCTTCCTCCTCTCCTCTTGCCCTCTCTGCTCATGGCCATGTCTAAGCCCTCACCCTCACTGGAACACCCGGTGGTGCGCTCCAGCCTATGCTGCAAGCAGTGCCTCCCCTGGGGCGCCTGGGTCACCAAACGTCAGCAACGATCCCATCCAGGCCCTGCCCTACACCCAGGACCTCAGTCCCACCCGGGGTGAAGGCACCTCCGTGGGAAAGGCCCAGGTTGGGTCCGTGGGCCACAGGGCGTGTGTCCCTAGCCCCTCCTCTTTGTGCATGCTGGAAAGTCCCTGGACAAAGCACCGAGCATCTGGCCAATTTGTGGCAATCTGTGTGACACAACAGCCTGTTCATCACTGCGGTACTTGGTACCCAATAGGTACAAGTCGTTGTAGGGGCACAACCCCCACACCCCCCATGGTCCCTTGAGGCAGGTTGTGCTACTATCTCATCTTTACAAATGGGAATAGCAAACAGGGAGGTGAGGTGGTCCCTAAGGTCACTTGATGGCCCAAGCTGAGTGGGCTCCACCTCTCCTCTCTCCCCAGCTGATAAACTCAGCAGTGCTGATTGGGTGAGAACACTGTGCCCTGACAACTGTCTTGGGGATGCTGACCTTGCCACAGTGACCTCTCACTCCAGCAGGAGGAATGGATCCTCCACTGTGTCAGCCCTCTGACCACAGAGGGTAAATCAGCACCAGAGGGTGTCCAGTGTTCTACGGGTGCTGCTGAGTAGAGTCCCGCTCAGGGTCAGGCTCCGTGCTAGGGCTGAGGTGCTGAGGGACCGGAGGGAGAGGCGAGAGTCCCATGCTGGGTGATGTCTGTAGAATGGAAGCTGACCTCGGATGGAAGGGTCCACCTGGGCAAGGGCATTACAGGCACAGAGCTCAGGATGTCCCTGCTCGTTGGCTGGGCTGGAGTCTGCTGGTCCTGGGATCAAGGTGGTCTGAGAGGGGGCCAGACAGTTTGTTACCTGGTGACCCAAAGTTTGATAGCTACGGGGACAGAGTCAGCGGGTGAGGAACAAGGACCACTCCTTGGCTTTTCTGATGAGTACTTAAGGAAATGCTGTGATATATCAGCAAGTCCCATATGAGGAGAAAAAGGAGGAGGAGGAGGACAAGGAGGAGGGAGGAGGGCTGATCTGCAGGGCAAGCTGAGGGCACACACTCACTGCCTCCTCCATGCACATTTACTGGCAGGCAGTGCTGGAGATGCTGGGTGTGGGCCTGTCCTATGGAACGGTAACGGTGCTCCGTCCGCGGGCAGATGCCTGAGCCGGGCTCATCGACAGCGGGGCGCCGGCTGGTGACGCGGGCGCATTGGCAAAGGCAGCAGCGCGGGAGGCGGAGCCCGGCAGCTCCTGGGGCGGGGCCCGCGGGCCTGAGGTCTCCCCGCGCCTTCGTTCTAGGGCTCAGGAGACGCCGGAGGGACGGAGCAGAGGACAGTTAGGGTAGGACTTGGTGGCTCCAGATGCGAGGTTGGTGACCAGATCCAGATCTGAGGACCTGGGCGGTGGCGCCCTGGCGGGAGATGATGAGCGGAGACTGCAGCTCTCGCCTGGGCCCCTGCAGGAGGCGCGGGTCTACCGGGGCCAAAGACCGAGACTGCGGCAAAATTGGCGAGTGACTTTAAAGCGAGAATACGAGAGCACTGACCAGGGAGGGACAGCTTTCCCAGGACTGTCAGTGGGAGCCTCAGTTTCCGGAACAAAACGCTAGCATCGTGGATTATGTTTCACACAAGTGTGCATCTCTTTTAATCCAGTAATTTAACGTCTGTATCTTGAGGGAATAATCAAAACTTCCGCTAAGTATTACAAATGTGTCCTTGGGAGGAGGGGAACGGAAGGAACCAAAATGCCAAATGACAGGCGAAGGTAAAATAAACTATGATAGGGAATATTAGAGTTAATATGCTTTTGAGGATTCTAACGACAAAAAGATTTAAAAATAGACTGCAATATGTCTTACTATTTTTCTATTATTTTATTTACACAGTAAAATTCAGTGTTTGGTGTAGCAGAAATACTGTTTTTAAAAAATATAATCAGGACCAGGGATTTAGCTCAGTGGTTCCATTACCTGCTTTGCAAGCACAAGGACCTGAGTTTGATCTCCATAAAAAAAAAAAAAAAAAAAAAAAAACAGAATCATGTGACCTTTATGACCACCTTTACAATCAAGTATAAAATATTTCAATCAACCCCTCCAAGTTTCCTTAATGCCCCTTTGTAGTCAGCTACCCCAATCATGGTGCAACTGGTCTTGTTGACCCTCTAGTCTCGCTTTTTCCAAACTGTCTTATCAGTGGAATCATACAGTACACAACCTTTTTTAAATATCAAACTTTCTGAGATATTTCTAAATCCACATGCATTTGTAAGAAATAGCGCAGAGGCATCCCATGCACTGCTTCCCCATGATAACACCTCCTAAAGCTACAGTCAGATACACAACAGGATGTTGACATCGACACAGACCAGGGACGGAACCTTTCTTTCCCCAAAAACATCACTCACATTGCTCTTGTATAGCAACACTTGCTTCCATCCTTTCAAAATCCTTCTTTAACCCCTGACAACTACTGATTTTTGTCTCCATTTCTATGATTTCATCATGGCAATAGTTGTGTGTGTGTGTGTGTGTGTGTGTGTGCGCGCGCACGTGTGGTGCTAGGGATTTACCCATGCTGAGCCCTTGCTCTCCCACCGAGCTCTACCCCAACCTTTTCAGAATTGTCGAGAGCCTTTCTACATAAATGTTTTGGGGAAATCATTTCATAATTAAAGTATGACTATAGCTGCATAAGGCCCAATGTTGGCTTGCCTGAGAGCTGGCTCTGGCACGCGGAAACACAACTCCTGCAGTCACAGCTGAGGCCTCAGTGGTCGGTGAAGCTGTGGTGATCAACGGCAAGGTTACATCAGCCGAAGACACCTGGTTCTTTGAGCCCTGAACAGTGATACAAAAAGAGAAAGGTTTCACCTGGGGAAAGAGGCGTTCCTTCTCAGTTTACCTCATCCCACCTGCTGGGGGGGAACGCTCTCCTCTCCACCCTCTTCAGCAGGAAGTTTGCATTGAGACTCCTGTTACTGTGTACACCCAATAGATGCTGGATGGTACAGAGCGTCTTGATCTCGGTATCTTCGTTACTTTTTCACTTAGCCACTGACCTCCCGGCCTCCCTGAAATCACACGAGCCTCTGTTGTCTTTTTTTCTTTAGCCCTCGCTGTGCCCTTTTCTAGACAGAGGATATGAGGCATTGCTGGTCATTTTCATATCTTCTCTTCAGAAATATCTTTTTAAGTCCTTTGACTATCGTCTAATTGGTTTGTCTTTTTGTGGGTGAGTTATAAGATTTGTTATATATTTTGAATACCAGCCTTTTTGAGTTACTAAGGATCACACTCAGGGACACTGTATCACTGAGCTAGATTCCCAGCTGTTTTTATTTTTTACACTAAGTAAAAGGGTTACACTAAGTTGTCCATGTAGGACTTGAACTTGCCATCCTCCCGTCTCAACCTAAGAGCTGGGAAGACAGGTGTGCGCCACCACGCCAGTCTAAATGCTAGACTCTCGTCAGAAATAGGATTTCCAAATTATTTCTCCCATTTGTGAGTTATCTTTTCACTTTCGTGATAGCTTACTTCGATGCACAAATGTTTTTAATTTTAACAAAGTCCAATCGCTATGGCTTGTATCTAAATGTCCCCCTAAAGCCTAACACACTCCTAAGTGGAGCTTTTCAGGGTATGTGATACTGGGATTAAGGGTGTGGGGTTACCAAATTAGCCCACTGATTGGTTTAGCATATTTCTGGGTGTGGATAACAAAAGGCCCTCTCTGAGTGTGGGTGGCACCACCCAAAAGGTTTGTACCTTGGGTTGGATAAAAGGGAAAAGAAGGATTGCTGCTCTTGTCGTCTGCCTGTCTCGCTATGGACTGTTCCTCCTCTGGGAAGCCCCTCTGTCGTGCCACTCTGCCTGAGAGCCAGCTAACTGTGGACGGAAACCTTTATAAACTGTAAACCAAAATAAACTTTTCCTCTTTGTGTTAGGTATTTTGTCTCAGCAATGAGAGAAGTAACTAAGATACCACCTTACCTATTTTTAAAATTTCATTGCTTCTGCATTTAGCATTGTACCTCAGAATCTGTTGCTTCACCCAAGGCCGTAAGAAGTAACACACGTTTTCTTTACAAAGTGTTATAGTGGAGTCTGAGCTGCCAGGGTGGGGCGCTTCGCACCCAGGAGCATCCCCAGCTCCGAGGCCGAGACGCCTGCCTCTGCCCCTACTTTCTCCCGCCATCCGGGCGAGCCTCTCTGTCGGTGGGCTCTCTGTCGGTGGGCTCCTCCGTGCAGTCGTGCTTTGGGGCCCAGCATGGGGAGGGAGACACGCCCGGAATCGGGGCGATGTGATTCTCAGCCTCCCACTGCACCCAGGGAAGCAGGCTGAAGCCGGAGCCGGGAGGGGATCGCGGGACGGAAGCAGTCAAATGTTCTAAGAAGGAAGAGAACAGAGTACTGATGGAGGTCATGCCAACCAAAGCTCCCAGCTGTGGGCATCAAGGAAAATGCGAGATTCGTTCTCAGGCTTCCTCACGGCCTGACTTCACCCGGTCCAGGCCACAGTGCACAGAGTGAATCCGTTAACCCAGGGGGAGGAGAAGGCAGATTTTGTGATTATTCCCTCCGAAGGAATAGAGATCAGAACAGAAGAGATAGACTCTCCATTATCCCAAGACTGGCAGCCAGAGAGCCCTGGAACCCATCTGGAGACCTCATGGGAGGAACAGCTGTTGGGACAACAAGAACATTTAGAAAAAGAAACGGAGGAAGCAAAGAAAATGATATCAGGACTACAGGCCTTGCTGCTCAATGGATCCTTCCCTGAAGACGAACAGGAGAGGCCTCTGGCCCTCTGTGAACCTGGAGTTAATCCCGAGGAACAGCTGATTACAATCCAGTCGGGATCAGAGCATGGAGGAAAATCAAGACCTGAGGAAAGAACTGCTGAAATGTCAACCAGAAGTCAGAAGTTTACAGGGGTCAAGGATGCCTTGCAGCAGAGATTGACTCAGCAGGACACAGTGTTCTTCAGCTCCAGCAAGAACTCCTGAGGGCAACGATGGACGAAGATGAGCTGCATAACCAGAATGTGGCTCTGCAGAGGAAGCTGGATGAGAGGAACGGGAGCTTGGGAGAATATGAAAAAGAGCTGGGGCAGAGGGAGCGCCGCCTTCAGCAGCACCAGGCCGAGTTGGAAGAGCGCTCCGGAAACTCCCGGATGCCAGTCACCAGCAGGTGGATCTAGGGCCGGAGCTGGAACACAGAGATGTGCTTTTGGCTCATCGTAGGAAAAGAGGCAGATGAGGTGACCGAGTACAACAGTTACAACTCTCAAAGCAATGGCTTCCTCATTCCAGCGGCAGGGAAAGGCGCTGCTTCCATCGCTCGCGGAGGGACCAGCGGCCTGCAGCTTGTCCGAGATGCCCTGCGAAGCCTTCGCAAGAGCTTCAGCGGCCACGACCCTCGGCACCACACCATGGACAGCTTGGAGCAGGGCGTCTCCAGCCTCATGGAGACACAGAAGAAACAGGAAAGAAAGGTTCGGGGCAAGTCACCCAGAACTCAGGCAGGCAGTGAATACCGAGAGTCTGGGCCACCTCATTCAAAGTGGCCTCACTCGCAGAGTTCTCCAGCTGTCAGCAGCAACCGCCCGAAGGGCTCTATCTCACTGACCAGTCACTTACGCCCTTCATGGTCAATATACCAGAGACTGCGGGAGGTGACACTGAAGGATTCTAAAGCAGCTGTTGATCAGGAAGGGAATCATTGGTACCACTTCAAAGCATTGGATCCTGGGATTGGCACTGTCAAAGAGGAGGTTTTCCACGATGATGATGATGATGCCATCCCTGGGTGGGAAGGAAAAATTGTAGCCTGAGTAGAAGAAAACCATGGGAGAATTAACCCTGAAGATTGAAATCTGATTACTCTCTGGCTGCTTCACGCAGGGAAGGGGACTAAAACCTGAGTGCCCTAAGAGATTGTAAAATTGTGCTACCAGTATCAAAGCTTTTCCAAGTGTGAAGGTCATAGGCCAGTCCTGTTTCTGTGCCTGGAGTATCTGATGCTTAAAATCCCCATCCAAAGGTAGACCATGGGTTCATCTGGAATTCCTTGTCCTTGGAAATGGTGTTTTGTTCCACTCTGAGGACACCAAACCGAAGGCCTTAACCAGTGGGGACGGATGAGCCCGCTCCTGTGGGGGCATGGCCGCTATTATCTGGAACCTGGGGATTGGATGCGTCACTCCTGTGTGTTACAGTATTGATTTAATTGGCCTCAATGGTGGCACCAGTCAGAGTCCCAGCATCTGCACTCACAGATAAGGCAAAGGTACCAACTTTTCTGCTTCTTTGCAGATATTGCAAACTAAGACAACCTAAACTGGCTGCCGTTATAAGTCCTGAGAAGCATGCCATAAAGTGTGCCTTATCTGGTGCAACAATAATTTTGAATTCATGTGTGGAACCCAAAATGCAAGTCACGATCACCCTGACATCTCCAATTATTTGAGAAGCAAACATGAGGGAAAGAGATGCCACCTTGGGTATGGTAAAAGACCCACCAGATGACTCTGGTCACTCTGTGCCACCCTAAGTGGTTCCAGGCCAGAGCTACTGTTCTGCAGTCCTGTGTGATTACCAGTCGTATTCTCCAAGACCTCTTCAGCAAGTGCCAACTGGGTCTGACTTTCCAAGCTGGGCTATGGAGTTGTTAGTAGAGAAAATAATTAGGAGTGTCTCCAGTCCTCAGGGCCTGGGGGTTCCCTGAGAAGAGTTTTTGAATGCATTTCTTCAGGGATTATTCTCAAAGGTAGCCCTGGACTTTTGGATCCTTATGAAAAGGATCCCGTTGAAACCTTGGCAGCAATGACGGGCCAGCAGCGCTAAGCCATCACATTGAGTGCGCGCTTTGCGGTGAGACTCCTTGCATTCCGCAGATACACAAAGTTCTAGGCATGGCTCCATTATCCCAAACGAACCAATGTGTTAACATCCACAACAACAGGAAACGAAGAAGGAATAGTGATGCTGTTGGTGGATTTGAGGCAGTGGGGGAAAATGGCAAAAAAAGATTACACTAACTTGTTTTAAATTCATGTAAAAAAATCTTCAGAGTTAAAAAAAAAAACAGGTGCCCGTTGGTGGGTTATTTTTCATTCATAAGAATGTCTACTTCGAGAAACTTATCAAGAATTTAAAGAATTTCATGGAGGAACCATTTTTCTGTGATGTCGAAAACTTAATGTGCAGTGTTAGATATTATATGGGAGGGCACCAAAAGAATTGCGCCTTTACCAGGGGGAAAATAGTGGTTCTAACCCCCCATTATTTCCTGGTTGCCCTAGCTCAACCTATTTTTGTGTAATATTAACTAGAACATTGTCTTATTAAATCTTTATTGTACTGAATGCAGAATGTGTGCTTCAGTTGCTCGGTGTGTTTTGATATTTTAATTCAGAGGTTTCATCTGCTTTTTGACACTAGTTTCAAGTTAATTTGTGTTATTGATGACATTCTTTGCCCCTTAATGTTTTTCAGTGGTACATTTTTTTCGTAACATGAACCAGTGGAATTTTTTTCCTTTTGTTATTCTACACGTGAAGGATTACAGTGCAAAAAGTTAAACTGCCATGTGAGTGCTCAGAACAGAATGTTTCTGCAAATTTCATGGCATTTGTCTCTCTGGTGTGATGTATAAAGGTATAATTAAGACAGACTTCTGTTAATCTAATCAAGTTTGCTGTTAGTTGTGCATTAGCACTATAAAAGCTAATATATACTATAATGTCTTGCATCAGTTTTAAAGCCTCTGCATAATTGACAATAAAAATGCATGACATTTTTAATAGACTTTTAAAATTATAATTTTAGATCTTTGTACAGTTGACTTTATGAAATAGCAAGACCAAAAATAACTTCTGAGTGTTATTTTCTTCTGTGGAAGTGGAAAGGACATTTTTCACGTATAAGTGGGCTGTTATTTTCAAAAGAACGTTATCCTTGTGCAACTAATACAGCAGTTAGCCCTTAATTATGGTGATAGACCCTTATTGGTGTGTGTGAGCTTACTCTAGCAACTATTACAAGTATATGGTTGAATGATTTCCCACACACAATCCTTCACCCAGATAATTTATAGTTCTAGTAACAGTGATGTTGATAAAGTATTACTGATTTTTAAATTAAGATCATCTAAAGAAAAAAAACAGAAAATTATGTGGTGTGTACATCTTATTTTCTATGTCTCCTACAAAAAAACTAGATATTTTAGCGGTGGTGTAATGACAAATTACATCTTACTGTTGATGTATGCAGGCTCTGGTATACAGAGGTCATTTTGTTGTCACTGTACTACAGTGACATACATAAATAAAAATTTTAAATTCATATAAAAATAAATTTACTCCTGAGCATTTCAATGCTATTTTAGATGAAGCTGTTTTCTTAATTTGGGGGTTTTCTTTGCTAGTATATAGAAGTATGACTGATTTTGTGTGATCTTCTGTCTCTGAATGCTTGTTTGCTCCAGCAGAGTGTGTCTGTCTCTGTGTGTGTGTGTGTGTGTGTGTGTGTGTGTGTCCGTCCTTTGGAATTTTCTATATATAAAATCACGTCACCTGCAAGGAGTCACACTTCTTCCTTTCCAATCTGAAGTCCTTTGACTTCTTGTTCTTGACACTTCTATGGCTAGAATCTCCATTGAGCAAAAGTGGGCATCCTTCTTATTCCTGATCTCAGGGAGAAAAGCTTTCAGTCTTCCCTCACAGCGTATGAAGTCAGCTGGGTACATTTCACACATGGTTTTTATCATGTTGAAGAGCTTCTCTTTTAGCTCTGATTGTTTTAGATGTCATGTCATAAAGTAGTGTTGAATTTCATTCATTGCTTACTTCGTATCAATTAAGATACTGGTTATTTTCTTCACTAAACCAATGTGAGTGAAGCACATTGCATTAATGGATGGTGTATCACATTGATTTTGTTAGGCTGAGAGACCCTTGTACACATAGTTGTACGTGTGGTTGTAGCATACACATTGTTGGACTTGATTTGCTGATATTTCTTGCCGTGATGGTGGGGGCTGGTCTTTTAGATAGGGTTTTGCAGTACAGAATGATTGCGTTCACTGTGGGGAGCTGATACCTGTACACAACACATCTTACTTCTTTTTACTTCCCCTACCTCTCCCTTCCCACCCGTTTCTCCCATCTCTTTACCTTCTATTTGCAACTCTTTTAATTCCACACTGTTTTAGTTCCTTTCTTTCTAGACTATGGGTTGACATTCAGTAGGGAGAGCTGTTCCTCCTATTTTTCTTTTAAAATGTGCTTTAAAATCAGTATACTTAATTTTTTAATTAGAATTGTGAATGTAAATGAATTACCTTTCATTGGCTGACTGAAGAAATCTTTGCAATTTTTATATGACATCTGGCCTTTCCATCCGGGAGCAGCGCTTACTTTTCCTCCTGCGAGTTGCAGTAAATTTTTATAGCTTCATTCATGCAGGTTTTTATATCCCTTTTCTGTTTTTACTTGTTTGTTCTTTGAAATCTTGCTATGTTGCCCAGGCTGGTCTCAAACTCTTAGGTTTAAATAATCCTCATGCTTCATTTCCTGGGTAGTGTGTACTACCATGCCTGGTGGTTTTACATTTTTTTTTTTTTTTTAGACAGCGTCTCACTATGTAGCCCAGGCTGACCTTGAACTCTTGAAAATCCTCCTGCCTCAACCTCCCGACTGCTGGGATTACAGGTGTGTGTCACCACACCTGGTACTGCACGTTTTTTAAGGTATCCTATTGGATTTCTTTATTCTATTGCTTCTGAGGATGTGATTAACCCCAATTATATAACCTAATTGGTTATTTTTAAATTTTTTCCCTGTCACTGGTGACTGAAACGAGGGCCTTCACATTGAGTTACACTCCTAGCCCCTTTTTATTTCATTTTTTATTTTGACACAGGCTCTTGTTATGTCACTGTTGCCCAGGCTGAGCTTGAACTTGTGATCCTCTTGCCCTAGTCTCCCAGAGAGCAGGAAACCTGATCTATTATGGATGATGAGAATAAAATCACTGATTTTAACATACTGATCTTATTTCATTTGGTAAATTTTCAGCCTATTCTCTTTATTTCTAATATTTGTACCCTTAGTTTCTTCTCTTTTTGCATCGATTAGAACACCCAAAATAATAAAAAGTAAAAGTGACGAAGGATGCCGTGCCTAATTTTCAGATTTAATGAGAACTCATGCAGTCTTTCACTATTAAGAGTTATTATTGCTGAACAGCCCGGCGTGGTGGTGCACACCTGTAATCCCAGAAGTCGGGAGGCTGAGGCAGGAGGATCACTGTGAGTTCAGACCAGCCCGGGCTACATAGTGAGTTCCAGGTCAGTCTCAACTGCATAGTGAGACCCTGTCTCAAAAAACCAAACCAAACAAAAGAAGAGTTATTATTGCTGGGCTGTGGAGTATAATTCCATAGCAGAGCACTTGCCTAGCCTGTGCAAAGACCTGGGTTTTATCTCCAGCCCTGGAAAAAAAAGAGTGCTTATTGTTGATGAATTAAGAACTGTTTCCTTTGTTTCTTTTGAGAAAATGGCTTTATTCCTTTTAACAGGTTTTTTGTTGTTGTTGTTGTTGTTTTTTGTTTTTTGTTTTGGTACTGGGGATTGAACTTGAGTCCTTGGGCTTGCAATGCAGGCGGTGGCACCACTGAGCTAAATCCCCGGCCCTAACAGGTTTTAATTTTGAATTCCTTTTAAGTAAGTTTTTTATTATTCAACCAAGAATTCCTGTCAAAAATTTTCTATAACGTGGATGGAAATTGAAGACATTGTGCTCAGTGACATAAGCCAGACTCAAAGGGACGAGTATTGTATGGCTGCACTTATGCAAGATGCCTGGAGTGGGCAGATGCACACAGACAGAAAGCAGAGGAGGGGCTAACCCTGGCTGCTGAAAGAGGAATGAGGCCTTCACGACGAATGAGTACAGAGCTTCTGTTTAGAAAGACGAAAAAGTGCTGGACGTGGGTAGTGGTGGCAGGTGCCCAACAATGCGAATGTACTCCATACCATTTATTCGCCCTAAGTGGTTAAAGTGGAAATCTCTATGCCATATATTTCCATCTCAGGGGGAAATTTCAAAAGGAAATTAACCAAATCGCAGGAGATAAATATTATATTTCAAAAATAGACTTCTAGATTGCTATATTTTGTTATATTTTGTAACTTTCAAACAATAAAACAATTTTAAGTTAAACAATTCTTATATGTGCATCACAAAACCAACTCCTGCTTACTGCACCAGCTTCTAAGGCGGAAAATGCATCGGACCAGTCTCTGACAGATACGCGCATCCAGTCAGCACCAACCAATTGCTAGATCCTTTAGGAAAGGAAGCTGATAATTAAAACTGGCACAGGCAAAACCTGGGGCTTCTTGGGGATATGGGGCCTCAGAGGGTGGTTTGTTATTTCTTCATTACGGTGGTACCTTGGTTCACACACTTAATGCTTTCCATAATTCTGGTCACAAACCAAATCGGATGAAAGCCAAATCGGATGAAAGCCAAATCGGATGAAAGCCAAATCAAATTCAACGGTTAAATTCAAAGCTGACTTGATGGGGAAATTTGATTCAGTTCTCATCCAATTCGGTTTGTGACCAGAATTATGGAAAGCATTAAGTGTGTGAACCAAGGTACCAGTGTATCACAAGCCTTGCTTTCATTTCATAAAGCGATATTCACATGCAGCATCTAAGGACACATAAATCCCATCGGTGTGGGAGATGAGGTGACTCGGTCTACAACTCCAGGTTTCCAACATGAGGCCCAAGAGCACTTATGGCCATCGTGATGAGAGGAAGATAGAAAAATAGCTGGGTTAGGGGTGAGAGGTCAATCTTATTCGGACACGATGAGTTTGAACTTCCTGTTGGTTATCCAGCTAGAGATGGTCAGGAGATATTTCTAGTGGAGCTGAGATGGTTTGTAGCTGGGATAGACTCATATGGGCAGTAGTGGGAGTGCACAATGCAGGACCCAAGAGCCACACATGGGCTGGGGAGAAAGAAAACCTAGAGAAAGAGGAGAGTGGGTGATCCGAGGCACCGGGGCGAGGGTTGTGGTTGGAAAGGCGGACCGACCTCGTTTCATCCTTGCAGAGGTCTCAGGTGCAACAGGAACTGAGAGGGACCTCAGACTTGAATGTGATGAGGGCCTTGCGGGCCTTCACCTGAGAGGCATGAGAGAGATGGAGGTGAGAGCGGAGGGTGCCCTCCTCACGTCCTCAGCATGTGAGACAATGCCTGGTGCAAACAGGATGGCTGTACAGATGGACGTGAGTGTAAACAGATGGATAGAGGGCCGGGGATTTAGCTCAGCGGTTCGGAGGCCTGCCTTGCACGCGCAAGGACCCGAGTTCAATCCCCGGTACAAAAAACAAAACAAACAGATGGATAGAGAGAGGGGTGGATGGACGAGTAGACAGATGGTCACATGGATGCACAACAAATGCATGGATGGACAGTTAAATGAATAGGCAAATGAAAGCATGGATGGGTAGGTGGATAAACAGGTGGATGGATGGATGGATGGATAGAGGAAGAGATAGGTAGGTGCACAGAAAAACAAAAGAACAGACAGACGAATGGACCATGGATGGATGGATAGAGGGCTCTAAGAGATCAGAGAAGACCGCATGAGTACAGTAGGGCTGTGCGGTTTCCCTTGGCATAGATATGAGAGCAGAAGAGTCTTCCCACGGCAGCACTGTTGGTGAAGAAGGACCCAGTGTCCACGGCCCCAGGAGGGAGCCAGTCTGGCTGGACCATGGGAAACTCACGAGAAAGAGACTCAGAGGCCTAAAATGAGCCAGCTCTATCGCTTCTAGGCCTTTTGGCTAAGATCAAGTGTAAATGAGCCAGCTCAGAACTCCTTGCCATGTCATAGTCACCTGAGAACGTACATCACTCAGGAGTTTCCTAAGCATTTACTGTGCCCAACGCTGCCATCAGCACTGACAGCCTGAGAAAGAGCAGAAGCAGGGGACACAAGTGAGTGACTCCATGACTGTGGACAAAGCCTGCCTGAGGCAAGAGGAAGGCCTCTGGGGAACTTGCCATCCACCAAGGAAACAGCACACCCTCTAAAGCCCTATGCCTCTCTCACCCAGAAGGTTCCCGGGCCAGGCCCGCCCCTGGGAGGCAGGTCCCAGGTGCTGGCCCCACGGCTTTCGGTCTGCGTCTCAGTCACCGTGGTTTGTCTTTGGCAGCGGAACCCAGCTCACTGTCCTAGGTAAGTGGCTCTCGTGACCTTTCTCAGTCTGTCTCACCCTCCTGATGTCTCAGGAAAATCCATTCTCTCTATCTGGGCACTTCTTTCCCTCTCTTCCTCCCCAGTCTTAGGGATCAACACCTTACCTTTCTCATGGGGCCTTGAGGAGGTGGTGATCTTGCGATGACCAGCAGGAAGGGCCCCAGAAGCAGGAACAGCCATCTTCAGAGTCCAACAGCGGGATGTGGCCTGGCCTGAGACCTAAATTTGGATCTGGCCAGGCGCAGGGGCTGTTTCCCCTCCTCTAGAGCAGGTGCCCAAATGGGGATGAGAAGCTAGTTCTGGGTAGCACTAGAGATAATGCCCAAGGCCCCAGAGTCTGGGCTGAGAGCTGGATCCCTATTCAGGTGGGGAGAACGACACAAAATCAACAGCCTCTAGGGACTCAGGAGTTGCCCCAGGTAGAGACTAACAAAGATCGGAGAATGTCTGGCTCACTCTAGGCTGCAGCTCTCTAGTCCTCTGATGGTCCACGAGGACACAGGAACACAGAGCGTCAGGTCAGACTGGGCAAGATAACTAGAGCCTGATGGTTATTTAGAGAGAAAGGCATAAAGGGCAGAGACTCTGTCCTTGGAGCCGTTTCCCCCTGGGGCCACATACCTCAATTGGCCATCGTCAGCCAGGCATAGTGGCACACCTCTGAAAGCCCAACACTCCAGAGGGAGGCCGGCCGAGCAGGATTGCCATCAATTCGAGGCCAGCCTAGGCTACACGGTGAGACCCCGTAGAAACAGAACAAAACTGGGGCCAGGGACTTAGCTCCGTGGCGCCATGCCTGCCTGGCAAGTGCAAGTCCCGAGTTCAATCCCAGGTACCCCCCCGAGAAACACAGAAACAAAACAAATAAATGTTTATATGTCCAATTGTCCGCAGTTAGCCTCCTCCCTTCCTCAAAGAGCACAGTAGACTCAGGAAACAACACACAGCAACAAGCACGGAGTTCAAAAAGCTATTTGGCTCCAGGTAAAATCAGAAGTCACTAGAGCCTGCTGTACCCCGTGGTCTGGAAGGAGCAGCCTCAGGAATACAGCCAAGGCATAGGGTCTTGTGATCAGGCCCAGTGGAGACAGGGGAGCTGGCAGAGGCTTGGAGGTTCCGGGCGCCTCCTACTGTCTGGGAGGAGCCTACCACTCCTTGGGAGAGCTTAGTGGACCAGAATGGAGCAGAGCCTGCTGCTCAAGAAGACGGGGTGCTAGGCTCCCATTCTGACAGTCATAGACTCCAGATCTTCCCATGTACCCCAGACCACCTTTCAAGGCAGGATGAGGACTCCCAATTCGTGGAGGCAACTTTAGGCTCCGGAAGAATGAAGCACGTTGAGAGATGACTCAGGAAGTCAGGGCCAGGTTCCAAGGTCAGACTGCAGAGACCAAGGAGGAAGGAACACAGTCTTCCTTGGTGACAGTCAGAAAGCTCAGGCTGCGAGGGAAGGGGCTGGGCCGGGTCACCTTGGGGAAGCGACCTGGGGAGGGTTTCCGGGAAGGTGCAGGGCCATCTGCTCTCCCAGGGGCACAGGTGGACAGTAGGGCAATGAGAAGGGATGGAGGGACCCCAGGTAACAAAATAGATCCAACAGGAACGGCTGGAGATGTTGGGGTGGAGGCTCCTCAATGCCGGCTCCCCTTGCTGATTCATACACCTCCTCGGTTCGCACAGGTCGGCCCAAGGCTGCCCCATCAGTCACCCTATTTCCACCCTCCTCCCAAGAGCTCCAGACCAACAAGGCCACATTGGTGTGTCTGATAAATGACTTCTACCCAGACACCATGATGGTGGTCTGGAAGGCAGACGGCACCCTCATCACCCAGGGTGTGGAGACCGCCCAGCCCTCCAAACAGAGCAACAGCAAGTACAAGGCCGTCAGCTACCTGACTCTGACGCCCGGCCAGTGGAGATCTCACAAAAGATACAGCTGCCAGGTCACACACGAAGGGAGCGTTGTGGAGAAGAGTGTGTCTGCTGCAGAATGTTCTTAGGTCCACAACCCGCATCCTGCCCTCCAGGGGCCGGAGCACAAGGGCCTGGGGAGAGGTTTCGCCCTCCCACTCTGGCCACGCTCCCTGTATCCAACGAATGCTCAATAAAATATCCATTTTACAGATAAGTCCAGTTCCATCTCGTTTGTCCTTTTCCCATATTTCATTGGTGACCTCCCTTTCCTGGATGGAGGAATTTTGGCACAGTTGGAAAGTAGCCCTGGGGGGGAGGATGCTGGCCTCCCAAAACCATCAACAGGCAAGAGTCTAGTCACAAAGACAGATAGTGAATCTCTCTGCCTCCCTTCTTCCCCTTCCTACTCCTAGGATAGGCCCCTGTCCCTGCCTCCCTCCTAAACAGAGCTGTCTGTGGCTAGAAACCGCTGAGGCTCTGGGTCTCCAGGGGGCCGGGACCCTCGGGAGCTCGGGCCGCCTCCGCCTTCGGGGTCCCAGCACCGGCCCTGGCCGCGGAGGAGCCTGAGGCCGGGGCGCCCAGGCCCCGCATCCCAGCGAACGCAGGCGGGGATCCGGGATCCGGCCGCCGCCCCGTGTGCATCCTACGCCCTGCCGGCCCTCAGCTCCTGCGTCCTCCGTGTGCTCCGGAGGGTGAGATAGGTCGGGTCCAGCAGCCGCCGGCTCCTCTGCGATCCTCCCAGCCCCTTAGCAGAGACCCGGTTCCCCACTTCACAGATGGAGAAACTTGGACACGGCGACTGCTAGCCCTGTGGTGACTCAGCTGACAAGAAGCTCATCCGGAGATCAAACTCAGTGCATCGTTTTAATATGTATTTTTAGGTGATACGTAAAATTGCTGCAGAAGATGTCAGTGTTACTTTTGATCAACGAAAGATAAACAAATGTGCGCGGAATGCGAGTAGAATCACAGAGCTAAACGAAGAAACAGAAGTAAAAAGAGACACAACCCCAGAATTGAAAGGATGCTGGTGAGGACATCTCGCTCTCAGATGGGGACAGCGTCATGATACCTCACCAGCCTGGCGACGTCTTCATTAGCCATTCTCAAGAAGAAACACAGGATATGTTAGAAGAAGCAAGGAAAAATTGGCAAGAAGAACTCGATGCCTTAGAATCCGGAGTACAATGGATTCAGCGGGTGTTAGCAGATTTGAAAATTCAGTTATATGTAAAATTCGGTAGCAACATAAACCTTGACGCTGATGGAAGTTAAACATTTTATAATACTTTTAAAATTTGTTTAATAAACTTGAATATTGTTTAAAATGATAATTTCCCTTCTTCAAATGACGTGGGAAGGAAAACTTTCTTTTTTTAAAGTTTTCATTTATTTAGTGGAAACTTGCCTATTTTCACGTCTTGCTTATCTATTTCATATTTTTAAAAGACAGTATTCATCTATACATTTTGCATCATGATTATAGCAGTTCTAGGGGCTTTAGAATTGATATTAAAATAAGTTAAAGGCCGATTCAAAGGCTGAGTCAAAGGTTCAGAAGCCACTGATGTTTCCATTGGAGAAAGGTGAAAAGGCTCCAAAATTCTTCCTGTAAGGGTCATAGGATAGCCTCACCTGCAAGGTCAACAGGGTCTGGTGTTCAAAGGGAGAAGAAAAGATGCCCTTAGGACAACAAAGCCACTGAAAGTCAGAGGATGTCCTCAAAACTCAGTTTAAGGAGTCAGAAACCCAAGGTAGAAAGCACCGACTGAGGCTGTCCAAGATGGAGGTCGATAAAAAGCAGATGAGTGAGAACTGACTCAATTAAATATTCAGCTGTGTTTGGCTGTGGGCCAGACACAGGGAAGGCAGAAAAGTGACAGAAGAGATGGACCAGAAGACGAGACTCAAAATCGGGCTGATCCCCAAATGGAAAAGCACTTCCTTTATGCCAATGAGTTGGCCTCAGGTCAAGGGAAGAGTGCTGAGGAGATTGGCCAGGAAGACAGAGAATCTGGTCCTGTCAGAGCCAGTGAAGTCTGTCCCAAAATGTGATGTGTGAGGCACAGAAGGGACAGTAAGGGGGAGGATAAGACAGGCGAGAAAGCTGCAATTTGGAGGAAGAAGACAGGTCCACGTGTTCAGGGACATGGGGGCATCCAGTCATAGAGAAAGAGGCCTCAGAGTTTATGTGGTGCATCCTTAAATGGTATAAAAAACCTATTCATGGAAATAATGGCAGAAAACTTCCCAGGCATGGAGAAAATATTTGACATTCAGGTAAGAGGCATGTAGAACTCCAATTAGCCATGATCAGAAAAAAACTACACCCAGTCATATAATAGTCAAGATTCCAGAAATACAACACAAGGACAGAATATTAAAAGCTGTTAGACAAGAGAAACAAATCACTTATAAAGGAAAACCCACCAGAATCACATCCAACTCCTCTAGACAAACCCTTCAGTTAAGGAGAGGATGAAGTTAAGTATTTCAAGCCCTAAAAGAAAACAATTTCCAAACCAGATTGACATATCCTGCAAAACTATCTTTCAAAATTGATGGAGAAATGAGAAATAAGACACTTTCATGATAAAGAATAAGAAATTCATAACCACAAAACCCACCCTCTAAAAAGTTCTGCAAGAAATTCCAGAAAAAGACAAGTGAGACAACAATTCAAAGAACCCTAGCAGAATGAATCCACCAGGCAAGGAAAGCAATTAAATAGAAGGAAAAAGGGCTGGGTATTTAGTTCAGCAGCACGGCACCTACCTTGCAAGCACAACGTACTGAGTTTGATCCCCCAGTACTAAATAAATAATAAATAAAAGGGAAAGAAAGCAAATCAACAACAGGAAAATAATACATTTCACAAGGACAAGTAAATACCCATCAGTTATTGCCATCAATGTGAATGGTCTCAATTCACCAATCAAAAGAAACAGAATCCAACAATATGCTGCATACAAGAAACACACTTAACCCACAAAGAAATTCATAGACTGAAAATCAAAGGATAGAAAACAATACATCATACAACAAGAACCTAGAAAAAAGAAGGGGTAGCTATTCTATTTGCCGACAAAGTGGATTTCAAGCCAAGACTGATCAGAAGAGACAAAGATGATCACTATATCCTTGTTAAGGGAACAACCCAAGAGGAAGAGATAACAATCATAAATATATATACCAAATACCAGCACACCCAACTACATAAAACAAACACTAATGGATATGAAAAATCAGCTAAGCACTCATACAATTGTAATGGGGGACTCCAATACCTAACCTCAATACCAAATAGACAAAAAAAGGACCTCAATATCAACTAGACAAAAAATCAACAAGGAAATACCAAACCCTTGTACAAATGGGTTCAGTAAATATCTACAGGGTGTTCTACCTAACAACAACAGAATACATATTCTTGTCAACAGCACATAGGGCTTTCTCCAAAATAGACTATATATTAACTCACAGAACATGCTTAAGTACATGGAAAAGAATTGATATTATCCTATGCATATTATCAAATCATAGTGTAATGAAACTGCAAATCAATGGCAAAAGAAACCACAAAAACTACATAAACACACAGAAATTAAATAGTACCCTATAAACAACCAATGGGTCATGAATAAAATTAAGGAAGAAATTGAACGGCTTCTACAATTAAATGATAATGCCAGTATGACATACTGAAACTTATAGGACACAATGAAAGCAGTCCTATGGGGAAATTTATAGCAGTGAATTCCCACATCAGAAAATTCAAACAAGCTCAAACTAATAACCTAATACTGAATCTCAAATTTCTAAAAAAGAAGAGCAACTTGAACCCAAAGCTCATACAAGGGAGGAAATTATAAAAAGCAGAGCAGAAATTAATGCAAGGGATCAATGAATCAAAGATTTGGTTCTTTGGAAGATTAAATAAACCCTTAGGCAACCTTATCAAAGAAAAAAAAAGTAAAGAAGAGACCCAAATCCATGCAACTAGGAATGAAAAGGAAAAAATCATAATGGGTCCTGCAGAAATCCAAACGATCATCAGTACCTACTTGGAGAATTTGCACTCTTGTAAGATAGAAAACTCAAAAGAAACAGAAAAATCCCTAGACATATGTGAACTACCAAAGTTGGACCAAGGAGATATAAAAATTCTAAATAATCTAACATCAGCTAATGAAATTGAAGAAATAATTTAAAAACAACCAACAAAGAAAAGTCCAGGTCCTGGCAGATTGACTGCTGAATTATACAAGAATTTTAGAGATCTAATACCACTATCCCTCAAGCTCTTTAATGAAATTGAAAGGGAAGTAATACTCCTAAAGTGATTCCTGGAAGAAAGCATTATCCTGATACAAAAACCAGAAAAGAATCCAACCAAAAAAGAGAACTACAGGCCTATCTCCTTAATGAGTTTAGATACAAAAATCCTCAATGAAGGCCGGGCATGGTGGCGGACGCCTGTAATCCCAGCACTCGGAAGGCTGAGGCAGGAGGATCGCTGTGAGTTCGAGACCAGCCTGGGCTACACAGTGAGTTCCATAAAAAAAAAAAAAAACCACAAAAAAAAAACAAAAAAAAAAAAAAAAAAAAAAAAAAAAATTCCTCAATGAGACACCGGCAAAACAGAATGCAGCAGATCATCAAAAAGATATACCATGACCAATTAGGGTGCAAGGAAATTTCAACATATGCAAATCAATAAATGAAATATACCACATTAACAGAACCACAGACAAAAACCACATAATCATCTCAATAGATGCAGAAAAAGCATTTGACCAAGTCCATCACACATTCATGCATTCATGATGAAAAAAGCCCTACAAGGGCCAGGGATTTAGCTCAGTGGTTCCACTGCCTGCCTTGCAAGTGCAAGGTCCCAAGTTTGCTTTCTAGTACAAAAAAAAAAAAAAAAAGCCCTACAGAAAAATTGGAATAGATGGTCTTTATCTCAATCTGGTAAAAGTTGTCTATCACAAATCAACAGCCAATATCATACTAAATGGTCAAAAGTGGAAAGGTTTCACTCTAAAATCAGGAACAAGACAAGGGTGCCCACCATCACCACTCTGGTTCAATATAGTTCCGGGAACATTACCCAGAGTCATTAGATAAGAAAAAGAAAAAAGGAATATGGATAGGAAAAGAAGAAGTTAAATTATGTACATATCAGACCCCCCAAACTCCTAGAATTAGTAACCAAATTCAGAACATAGCCGGTAACAAAGTCAACCCTAAAAAAATCAATAGCAGGGCTGAGGATTTAGCTCAGGTCAGGGATTTAGCTTAGTGGTTCTACCACCTGCCTCACAAGTGTAAGAACCTGAGTTCCATGCCCACTACCAAAAAAAAAAAAGTCAATAGCATTCATGGGCTGGGGATGTAGCTCAGTGGCACCACACCTCTCTAGCAAGTGCAAGGTCCTGAGTTTGATCTCTAGTTCTGCAAAAATAAATAAATAAATTAATTAATTAATAGCATTCCTTTGCATGAACAACAAATTCACTGAGAGAGAAATTAGAAAAACAACACATTTCGCAAATAGCATCAAGAAAAATGAAAAACTTAGGAATCAACCTAGTGAAAGAAGTGAAAGGGAAAATTACAATATTCTGAAAAAGGAAATTAGCTGGGCATGGTGACATACACCTGTGATCCCAGGACTTGGGAGGCTGAGGCAGGAGGATCGCTGCGAGTTCAAGGCCAGCCTGGGCTACACAGTAAGTACATAGTGAGTTTGAGGCCAGCCTGAACTACATAGTGAGACCTTGTCTGGGGTGGGGGGAATAAAGAGGATATCAGAAAATGGAAAGATAGCATAACTCACATAAATAGAGAAAATAATTCTAAAATTCATATGGAACCAGAAGAGACCCAAAACAGCAAAAGCAATTCTGGGGAACAAGGACAAGGCAAAAGGCATCACAATCCCCAATTTGACATTATACTACAAAACCACCATGATAAAAACAGCATGGTACTGGCAAAAAAATAGACCTGACCATCAGTGGTACAGAACAGAAAGTGCAGAAACAACTCCAAGCACACCTAGCCACTTTATCTTTGAGAAGGAGGCCAAAAACCTTCACTGGAAGAAATACAGCCTCTACAATAATGGTGCTGAGAAAACTGGCTTTCCACATGTGGAAGATTAAACCTAGATTGTATCTATCAAAGCACTAAACTAAAATCTAAATAGATCAGAAATCTAAATATGAAAACAGAAATACTCAGATTGAGTAATGCTGGAAGATAGAATAGGTAAGACTCTAGAAGACGTAAGTGTGGCAGAGACTATGAGCAAAACCCCAACTGCACAGGAAATATCAAAAAGAATCAACAACTGGGATCTTGTCTTAGTAAAAAGCTTTTGCACAGCAAGAGAAATCACCAGCAAAGTGAAGAAACAACCCACAGTGTAGGAAAAAATTTTACTAGCTATTCCTCAGACAAAGGACTAATATTTTGGCTGGGCGTGGTGGTGCACACCTGTAATCCCAGCACTCGGGAAGCTGAGGCAGGAGGATCGCTGTGAGTTTGAGACCAGCCTGGGCTACATAGTGAGTTCCAGGTCAGTCTCAAGTATAGAGTGAGACCGTGTCTCAAAAAACAAACAAACAACAAAAAAAAGACTAATATCTAGAACATATAAAGAACAAGAAAAATCAGACAATCCACCAAATTCAAAGACCCAATCCAAAAATGGGCATCTCAAATGAAAAGACGCGTCTCAAATTAAGTGCAAGTAGCAAATAAGTATTTGCAACAATGTCCAACATACCTAGTTATTCAAGAAAAGCAAGTTCAAACAATGCTGAGATTTCTTCTTACTCCAGAAAGAATGGTTATCACCAAGAAGTCAACCAAAAATAAATACTGGCAAGGCTGTTGGGGAAAAGGAAGCCTTCTGCATTATAGATGGGAGTGCGGACTGATGCAATCACTATGGAAATCAGTATGGAGATTCCCGAAAAAACTAAAACTAAAGGTCCCATTTGACCCAGCTAGTCCCCTTCTAGGCATCTTTCTGAAAGAGTTAAAAGCATCCTACCGCAGTGATATATGCATAGCCATGTTTACAGCAGCACAATTTATAACAGATCAATCTTGGAAACAGCCATATGTCCAGCAAAAGATGACTGCATAAAGAAAATGTGGCATTTATATACAGTGTAGTACTAAGAAAGATAACAAGTCATTTGCAGATAAAGGGATGCACCTCGAGACCATAATTTTAAGCGAAATGAATACAACATATGAGTTTAAATATCACATTGTTTCTCTTGTGTGAGAAACCCAGAGAGTGAACAAGGAGCAAAATGGAGGATCGATATGAGGGAGTAAGAAGAACATTTTCAAATGGGAAGGAGAGCAAGGGAGCGGGGAGAAAAGGAAAGGAGATTTTAAAATAAAGAATGGAAGGAAAAAATGGAACCAAAGCTTTGTAAATGGGGAGGGGAAGGAGGATTGCAGGGGAGAGGGGAATGGGGAAAAAGAATTACGATGTATTGTGTAGAGGCACAAATTTCCTAAGATGAACATGAGCACTATGTATGGCAAATATGTACTAATTAAAAACTTTTTTTAAAAAAAAGAGAAGCTGCAATATCTATGCTCATGTCTGATTTATTTCAGTTATTGTGGTTTTGAGGTGCATCCATTTTTCTAAATTTTACCCTTCTTTACGCTGGTAGCACTCTATTCTATATGTATTCTACATTTTGTTTCTCCATTCATCTGTTGAAGGACATAGAGACTCTGTCCAAGAGTGCTGGGCACTTAGCTCAGTGGTTCCACTGCCTGCCTCGCAAGTGCAAGGACCTAAGTTCCATCCCCGCTTCCAAAAAAAGAAGAGACTACATACAAGAATTAGCTATTGTGAGTGCTACTGCTATGGACATGGATATCCTCTGTGTATCCCTGTGATATTATTTCTTTAATTCTTTCAGGAAGATATCTAGGAAGTGAATAGCTGGATAGAACAGATTTCCATTTTTAGTTGTGTTTGTTTATTGAGACAAGGTCTCCCTACGTAGTTTAGGCTCAAACTCATTATGCAGCCCAAGCTAGCCTTGAACGCACTGCAATACCTTTGCCTCGGCATCCTGAGTTCTAGGATTATAGGTGTGCTCGGCTATTTTCATTGTTGAGGAATTTCCATACTGATTTTTCTGCAGTGGTTGTACTAGTTTAGATTCACACCCCACCACCTTGATTTCTTGGTGATAGCCCTTCTTTCTGGAGTAATATAGAATATCAGTGTTATTTTTAATTTGCATTTCTCTCATGGCCAGTGAAGTTGAACATTGTTTCACATACTCATTGTGCCGCGGAAGAAACTGGTAAATGACACACGCAGAGATGCAGGAGCGGGTAAAATTTGTTTTAAAATGTTTATTTTGCTAGCAAAGGATCGGTCTGCACCAAGAGCTGTGCCAAAAGACCGATCCTGGACTGGGTGACAGCCTGCCTTTTCTAGGAGTTTTACAATCAAGACCTCATTTAAGGTGTTAAGACATCCTAGTTCCCACAGTTCCCATCACAAATCACGATCCCAAGACGGTACACTGTTAACCCAAATGTAGCGATTTCTTTCAGGATGTTTATCTTTAGCTATTTCAACCCACAAGAGTGGGGGTCAGAGTTAGGAAAGCAGGACTGGAGACATTCCGTTTATCTTATCACTTTTATAGCCAAAAAGTTGACAGAGAGTTTTATAACTCAGGGACTGTTATCTGAGCTTGAACATTTGGTCTCATCCTGGGAATGCATCTTAGCACCTCAGGCATCTGTTAATTTTAAACTGGGACTACCTGCCTTTTAAGCTTTAGTGGTGAAACCTCAGGTGTTTTTGTTAAGCAAAGCAAATTACAGAATCGAAAGGCAGCAGTTATATTTTTTAACATTCTGTAGGTTTCAGACTATTTACAGAAGTTTTCTCTGTCATTTGGCCACTTGTGCTTCTGAGAGGTGTCTATCTGATGCAATTGCACATATTTTATTGGGTCTTTTATTTTGGGGAGTCTAATGCTTTTCGAATTTTTCACACATCTAGATATTAGTGCTCTAGTAGCTGACAAACTGTTTTCCCATTCTGTAGTCTGTCTTTTCACTCTATGGGTTATTTCCTTGATGGTACAAAGCTTTTAAATGTATTGATTGTTGATGTCATTTCTTGTGCAATGGGGATTCCATGCCTATGCCTATGTCTTCAAGAGTTTTACTGGGCTGGGATTTAGCTCAGTGGTTCTGCTGCCTGCTTTGCAAGCACAAGGGCCTGAGTTTGATCCCTGGTACCCCCCAAAAAAATATATATATATATGCACATATTTACCTATTTTATCATCCAGCAGATTGTTCAGTATCTATTTTTTATCCATTTTGATTGTTTTTGTACACAGTGAGAGATGAGGTCTAGATTCATTCTACATGCATGTAACCAGTTTTTCCAGCACCATTTGCTGAAGAGACTATTCTTCCTCCAGCATACATTATTGCCCCTTTTGTCAAATGTCCGATAATTGAATGTGACTGGAGTTATTTGCATCCTCTGTCTCACCGATGTGCTGTTGGCTTTTGTGTAGTACTGTACTCCTTTTATCATCATAATATTGTAATGTAACTTGAAATCCGAAATTGTGCTGCCTCCTGCAGGGACAGAGGGATAAACGGGCGAGGGCGGGAGGGGACCGGGAAGGGGCAGCTCCCCCAGGTGAGTCCCGGGTCGCAGCTCGGCGCGCTGCCGGCTCAGCTGTTCCCCGCCGTAGTAAAAGAGCTGGGGGAGGCGCTTGTGAGGGCGGGGCTTGCTGGGTTCCCCAGGGGAATGGGGACCCGGACCAGAACAGAGGCGGGCCCATCCCTAGCGTACCTGACTGGACA
>NW_022900946.1:22882295-22925188 GCF_012274545.1 Fukomys damarensis | reverse complement strand
GCAATTCGCGCACCAGCTTCTCCAGCTCCTGCTTCCGCTGGCGGCCGTCGCGGATGTCCTTCAGCAGCTGCAGCCGCTGCTCCTGCGCCTCGGCCATGGCTCCCGCAGGTTTGGGCCCAGACCCCGGCCGCGGGCAGGGACTCGAAAGGCGGCGACGTCACAATGGACCGCAGGGGTCGCCCTCAGAGGCCTTCAGGTCGCCCTCGGTTTGTCCTTTGTAAAAGTTTTATCGGGGACGGAGACTGGATCGCACGTTGGAGCCCAGCTGGGCCGCATAGTGACTTAGCGAGATCCTGTTTCAAAGTGGAAGGGCTGGGGATTAGCTCAGTGCGAAAGCCAGGGGTTCAACCCCAGTGGCTGAGGAGAAAAACATCTCACCACTTGGGCAAAGTCCCTGCTTATCTTTTCTGTCGTTCAGCGGCTCTCAAATTTTGGTCTCAGGATCCTTTCATACTATGAGAAGTTACTGGTCTTAAAAAGATTTTAAGTGGACCAAATACCAAAATAATCACCAAATTAAAACTGAACAATATGTGGGGAGGAGAGGAGGGAGTGAAGGGAGGGCAGGGACAAGGGGAAAAAATGAGAACCAAGACCTGTCATGTAAAGGTACAAGATCCCAGTAATGAATGTAACTGTACTGTAGACCTAAAATGTACCAATAAACTCAATGAGAAAAAAAAATACTGAACAATATTAAAGTATGCACTAAACTCTACATAATGCTATGAAATTATTTACATGTAAGTGTATATTTTATGTCTTCAACAGTTAAAAACAATAGCCTAGCATGTTGGAGCACATCTGTAATCTCAGCACTCGGGAGGCTGAGGCAGGAGGATCGCTGTGAGTTCCAGGTCAGTCTTAACTACATAGTGAAGCCCTGTCTCAAAAAAACCACACACACACACACACACACACACACAATTTAAAAACAAAACAGTATTGTTTTAAATCTTTGCAAATCTGATGCTGTCTTAACCAAGGCAGATGTTTCCTCTCTTACTCAATCTGCTTCTGCATTCTGTCTGAGCAATGCATTGTCTTGGCTGAGAGGCATGAAAAAATCTGGCCTCACAGAGGTAGTGCTTGGAGGCACAGAGCAGCCATTCGAAATGAACAAATTCCAACACAGAAATGCGTGAAGGTGCAAGATTTAGCTTTGGGAGGGCAAGCCGATTCATTCTGGGTGAACAGTTGCCATAAACTGTTCTTTCGAGCGACAGGATACTGAAAGCGTGGAATAGAGCCAGGCGTGAAGGCTGAGGCAGGAGGATCCCTGTGAGTTCTAGGCCAGCCTGGGCTACAGTGGAACCCTGTCTCAAAAGAAAAGAAGGAAAGAAAAAAGAAAGAAAGGCTGCCTGTGGGAGCACACGCCTGTAATTCCAGCCTCTTGGATGCTGAGGCAGGAGGATCCCAAGCTTGAGCCCACTCATGGCTACTCCAACAGTTACCTGTCAGGACACTCAGTCTGGAGAACACAGAACAACCACTCTGAATCGTCCCCATGGCCTTCTTCTGGTGACACCCACTCAGTCCTGAAGCAGATGGGCGTGTGCCACTGAGGCAGTGAGCTATTGTGCAGCAGGTGCCAGCGGAGTGCAGCCCACCAGAGTCCCACACGGGACGAGGAGCCTACACCACACCGGGACTCCACAGACCAAATCTCCTTCCTGATTCGACCAGTTTCTCTTGGGCCAGGTTCGTCCTTTCTAGTATCCTTGTCTTCACCTGAAAGGAACTGACACAGCATAAAAATTCACAGCATCCTTGAATAACTTGGGGTAGAAAATCAAAACACAAAGTGTTCCCCTTCATTGGTGAGATCTCTGTGACTTTTGTCCCCAGGGTGGCAATTTGACAGTTCAGGCCCTTATGGCTTCAGGTAATTTTAGGAGGTCTCAGAAAAAACGTATTCCTCTGGAGTTCTCTATGCTCTCATCCCACACACAGGTCAGCCCAGACTCAGCCTCACCATCCTCGGGCACACGGCAGAGCAGACTTTCAGATGCACCCCCCCATCTCTCTCAAAGTAAGTTTTAACAGCCTGTCTTGTCATCATTGTATTTCAGTACAGGATGACTCTTGCTTTTCCAAAATGAAGACACTTCTTCTATTTTCATTGATGATCAAAACAAAACAAACAAAAAAAAACCCAATGCTAAGTATTGAATGTTTCTATCCCCCAGGAATTCATGTTGAACCCCTCCCTAGTGGGGGTGGTGGTACACCTATAATTCCAGCACTCTGGGAGGCTGAGGCAGGAGGATTACAAGTCAAGGCCTGTCTGGGCACTTATTAAAAACAAAACCAAAGAGAAGAAGAGGCAGAGCTAGGACCTTAGCTCAAGGGACCAGAAAGTGCCCCTTTATCCTTTGATGACTTAAAAGAGGCTGCTCCCAAACACAGTCCCCAGGATGGGTTCAGGCTCAGATCCCTCTCTCCTCATCCCAGAGCCCCTCATCTCACCCAACTCACACTCTTCGCAGTTTCTCCTGCCCTCCTACTGTTGCCAGCTAGGCTGGGTTCTTGTTTTTAGTAATAATGAAAATGAAAATAAGACAAATTTAAAGAGAAAAGTTTTAATTAGAAAACGAGAGAAAATATCAAGGGACTTTAGCTTTGGGAGCCGACAAAGCTTTGGCCATCCTCTAACGGAGAATAAGAAAATGGGAAAGTGCTCCAGCTGGAGCCCCTGGGGTGGGGACAGACCGATGAAGAGGACCGGACTGGCCACTGCAGAGGCAGGAGGCCACAGTCCGTCATCATCCCAGTCCCGGTTTCGTAGCCCTGCAACCCTCATGCTGGAGGAGCTGTTCCCTTCCCGGAAATGATTGTCTGTTTCTGGTTTCAGTCTAGCGGGGCTGTGCTTTTCCTGGAATCCAGGCACTCTCAGGTTTAGGACCATGGCTGCAGCCTCCTGAGCTAGCTGACTGTCCTCGTAAATCCCTTACATTGGTGACCTCCGTCTCGAAGTAAGATGAGCTCTCGTAAATCCAAGGTAACCAACCTTGTTTTCTCAGCTCTGAGACACATGGCCTCAAAGACTAACATGCCTACGGCTCGCAGAGTGGAGAAGGGATTTGACCCTAAGCACTGTAGGAACAAAAAGATCAGGCTTTGTTCTGCTTTCAGTTACCTGGTAGACATCTGTGGGCCCAAGGGAAGAGTTACTGTTTTTATCTTAAAAGGCTTTTCAGTCACTGACTGCTTTCTGAGGAAAAAGCACAGATCAAGGTTTTGTGACTGACGGGGTGAGGGCCCGGATGCTGTCTCCCGTTCCCACGGCAGCCTCTGACTAAGTCGTGATCCCCCGCCGTGCTGCCCTCCCTCACCCCCAGGGGCTCTCCTACAGTCCCTGCTCCCCACCCCTCCTACCCGCACCTCCCCGCAGTCCTCTTTCGCTCCTCCCCTCCTCTCCCTCCGAGGGGAGCAGTGCCAGGGGACACGGGCGTCCCGACACACTTCAGTAGCCATCAGCAGGCGTAGCTTGTGCTGGGGCGGGACTGTACTGAAGACCACGCTGGACATCCTGCAGACTCTGTCCCTGTCGCTGAGTGCTGTGAGTGTCCTGGGAGACCTGGGCGGGCCCGTGTACCCGCCGTCCTCCCTGTGTGATGGGGTGCTCCTCCGGCGATATGCCCGAGACTGATTTGGCTCCAGGTGGTGAATTTGTTCATGGCAGGATGGGGAGGGGCCCAGGCCCTGCCTGGTGTTTCCCAGGAAGCTGCAGCAAGTCTGGAAGACCGTTGTGCATGGGGCACTGGGGAAAGGGTGGCGAGTGTACTGCTACCCTGGGTCAGGGGCCTGGCTGCGGACGCCACGGGAAGGCAAGTGGGAATAGCACTGTCCCTGTGCTTGCAGGACATTCATAAGGACCAGCCTTACTACAACATCCCCGACGTGCCCTATCGGATCACAGTTCCTGACACATATGAAGCCCGAGAGGTAGGCCCCGCCTGGTCGGCGCCGAGGGCCGTTTCACTACCATCCCTTGAGTGTATCGGGGCAACCACTCGACTGCAGGAGGTCCCTTCATTCCCAGAAGTTAAAGTTGTGAGTGGTCTTGGCTTTGTCCCACGGTGAGGACACTGAGCAGTGCTGGAGTCCTGCTGCGGAGGGCAAGGGCTAGCCTTGGCCTCTCCTGTCTCCTGACCGGTGATTCTGAGTTATGCTCCCTTGGCGACACACTGCCTTTTTGCTGTGGAAATAGAGTGACATAGCTTTGGCAGTGACCAACAGGCAGAGTAAATGACTCCAAATGAGGAAGATGAGCTGGGCATCTCCTCTCCCTGACTCGAACTCAGGGCCCCTGCTACGGCAGGACGAAGCTCAGCTTAGGGCGGCTCCGCTTTGCGCTCCTCCAGCCTGGGGCGAGGACATAGCCTAACTCTGCCGGACCAGCTGTCCCTGGGGAGCTTCCTTGTGCTGTGATGTGGCTGATGTGAGGCTATTTGCCACCCGGAACAGCCTTCCCTTCAGTTACTGACCTGGGACGTGTCGTACCGTCCCCCCGTGGTTTTGGTCCTACCACACAGCCTTGTGCAATTATTACAGACCATGGTGTATGTGACTTCCTGTCCCTTAGAGCCTCGGTGTTAGAACATGATCACTAGGGCTGCTGGAGCCAGGTACCAAATGTGGAAACGGGCAGAACACGGTGCTCGCTGCAGGTGGCGCTCGTAGAAATGGTATTTCCCAAAAGGTCGGCAGGGGGAGCCACTTCGCTACCACACAGCCTTGTGCAATTATTACAGACCATGGTGTATGTGACTTCCTGTCCCTTAGAGCCTCGGTGTTAGAACATGATCACTAGGGCTGCTGGAGCCAGGTACCAAATGTGGAAACGGGCAGAACACGGTGCTCGCTGCAGGTGGCGCTCGTAGAAATGGTATTTCCCAAAAGGTCGGCAGGGGGAGCCACTTCGCTACTAAACTCGAAGACAGATGAACACCTGTTGGCCCTGGCTCTGGTGGAGAGCATTTGCATTTGTCCATGAGGACGTGTTTTGGGGGTGCTTGTTTTGTTTGCCTACTGATGTTGGAATAAGTCACTTCCCTGAATCTGAATTTTTGGAGTTGCTGTTGCACAGGACTTAAAGGCAAGGTTTGAATGAGGTTGAGTATCCCTCATTCAAAATGCTTAGAAGCCAGATACTTTTAATCCCAGCACTCGGGAGGCTGAAGCAGGAGGATCACTGTGAGTTTGAGATCAGCCTGGGCTACATAGTGAGTTCCAGGTCAGTCTCAACTACATAGTGAGACCTTGTCTCAAAAAAACCAAAAAAACCAACAACCACAGCAACAAAAGAAAATGCTTAGAACCAGAGGTGTTTCGGATCCTGGGTTTTTGCAGATTTTGGAATATTTGCATAGACATAATGAGATGTCTCAGATGGGACCCAGGTCTAAACACAAAATTGATTTAGGCTTCATGTACACCTTGTGCACATAGGCTGAGGGGAAAAAATTGCTTTTCCTGGTACCAGGGGTCACACTCGGGACCTTGGGCTTGCATCCCAGGTCGTGGAACCACTGAGCTAAATCCTCAGTCCAGAGAAATGTTATACAATATGTTTAAGTTATCTGCCTTTTTACTCTAACGCATTACATGAAGTCCAGATGTGGAATTTTCAACAGTGGCTTTATATCAGCACTCAAAAAGTTTCAGGGTTTGGAGCTGTTCAAATTTCAGCTTTTCAAATTAGAGTTGCTTAACCTGTATCCCATTTCAGCTGATTGGGAGAACAGAACGTCTAACAATCTAAGAACAATCAGGCTGATTGGATGAATAAAAATTATTATTATTTTTTTATTTATTGGTACCAGGGATCAAACTTGGGTCCTGGCACTTGCAAGGCAGGTGATGGCACCTCTGAGATAAACCCCTGGCCCAAAATTATTTAGTTTTTAAAGATCCTGTTTAACTTTCAAGTAACAGAATTTGATGGGGGGGGTCCCTCTTTTTTAAAGCAGCATTGTTTTGTTTTGTTTTTGGTTCCAGGGATGGAACTCAGGTTCTTGAGCTTGTGAGACAGGTGGTGGCACCACTGAGCTAAACCCCCCGCCTGGGGTCCCTCTTTTTGAAGATCATCTGAGATGAGTGGTCAAACGAGTCTTTTGGTTTTCTGGTTCCCTTGGGGAAATTTGGAATTTCCCAGGCAGGTGATGGTAACAGTAATTGTAACGCTTCGTATTCGCCTGATATCTCAACCACACGATTCATAGTTCTAAGGAAACATTTGGCTCCAGAGGGCTTTTTGGGAGGTCACCCAGTCAGTGAGGGGACACCCAGTCCTGCCTCTCAGAAGAGGACTGAGACCCTGGGCTTGGTTCTTGTTGTTTTTCAAGTATCTTGGGTTTCTTCATTAGCTTATTTGAGCTCACCTGTTTTTCTAATGGGAGCATTGATTGCAATAAGCTTCCCTCTTAAGGGCCGGGGATTTAGCTCAGTTGGTGCCACCACCTGCCTCACAAGCGCAAGGTCCCTAGTTCGATCCCTGGTAACCAAAAAAAAAAAGCTTCCTGCTTAGGACTGTTTCCGTTGTGTTCCATAGGTTCTGGTGTGTTGTACTGGCATTGTTGTTTATTTCCAGAAATTGTTTAATTTCTTCCTTGATCTTTTCTGTGACCCATTGGGTGTTCAGAGGTGGTATTAAATCTTCCAATATCTCTAAATTTTCTATGGTTTCTTCTCTGATTGATTTCTAGTTTTGTCGCACAGTGGTCTGATAATAAACATGGGTTGATTGTGATTCTGCTGTATTTATTTAAGCAGGCTGTGTGGACTAGTTTGTGGTCTATTTTGGAGAGAGCTCCATGCATGTGCTGCTGAGATTATGTACTCTGCTGTAGTAGGGCAGAACACTCTGTAGATATCTATTAGGCTCATATGTTCAAGGGTGTGATTCAGTTCTGATTATTGATTTTTTTGGTTTAACTTATCTATCTCTATGTAAGTGGGGCATGGAGGTTACTTACTATGACTGTTTTTGATCTTTTATGACCAGCAGTGTTTGTTTTATGAAGATAGGTGTTCTATTATTCAGTGCATATATATTTACAAGTGTTATCTCTTCTTGTTGGATAATTTCCTTAAGTAATATGTAGTGACTCAATCTCTTCTCACCAGTTTTAGCTTGAAGTTTACTTTATCTGAGAGCAAAACTGCTACCCCTGCTTGATTTTTTTGTTGTGGGGGATCTATGAAATGCTATTTTCCATCCTTTTTTTAGTGTATGAGTATCTTTTTGGAGTAGATGAGATTCTTTGGCAGGGGGGTACCGGGGATAGAACTTGGGTCCTTGCACTTTAATCGCTGAGCTAAATCCCTGGCCCTAGGTGAGTTTCAGAAGCCCTGTAAATCTGCTCGGGATTTCTATGCTTTGTAGTATGACCATAGCAATCACTTCCAAGGAGAGACGCAACAACACTCAAAGCTATTGGCACCAAAGAGCTCCAGAGACCATCAGCCAGTAGAATTGACCTATGGAGCCTAGCGCAAGCCAACGCTGGACAGTGGTGGTCAGCACGGCAGTGACCAGCTGCTGGCACCCCGCATTATCTGGTGTCATCTGATACCATCAGGACTGCTAGAAGAGCTGCACATTAATTTTTGTTGTTGTTGTTTTTTGGTACTGGGGATTGAACTTGGGTCCTTGCGCTTGCAAGGCAGGTTACTGACGCTGAGCTAAATCCCCGGCCCTGTTGTTGTTGTTTTTCAGTTTTAATTGAGTTTATTGATACATTTTAGGGATTCAGTACAGTTACATTAATTGTTGGGATCTTGTACCTGTTGTTGTTTTTTTAACACAGGGTCTCACTATGAATTTGAGACTGACCTGGAACTCTCCATGTAGCCCAGGCTGGTCTTGAACTCACAGCAATCCTCCTGCCTCAGCCTCCTGAGTGCTGGGAATACAGGAGTGTGCCACCATGCCCGGCTTGCACATTCCTGATTCTTGATTTTCACCTGAATTGAGCAAAGGGACCCTGGGCTGATTTGTTAGGCTTTTTTTTTGGTGGGGGGTGGTACCGGAGATCAAACTTGGGCCCTTTTGCTTGCAAGGCAGGCATTGGAACCACTGAGCTAAATCCCTGGCCCCTCGGCTGATTTGTAATTGATATTATTTCAGTTTTATTGTATGCAAAACAGAAAAGCTGGTCATGGTGGCTCATACCTTTAATTCCACCATTCAGGAGGCTAAGGCAGGAGGATCACCATGAGTTTAAGGCCAGCCTGAATTGCATAGTGAGACTCTGTCTCAAAAGCAAAAACAAAATGAGGACATGAGTGGAAAATTAATCAAAGAACATATTTCAGGTTAAGAATAAGGCTGTGGGAGGCTGAGGCAGGAGGATCATAGCTTCAAGCCCGGCCTGTACAATTCAAAGCAAAAGCCCTGGGTTAGCTCAATCCCCAGCACTGGAAAAGATAAGAAAGTTTAAAAAAGAAGAAGAAAATAAGGCTTTGCGGTGAGTGACTTTCTCTTGGGAATATCGAATACCCAGCTTTCTTCACCTAAAGACTATAGGCTATTGAAGTGAGCTAATGCCCCAATCAGAGCAATATTTCCATTTATCTTGGAAAAGCAATAGTTTTCTCTAACTGTAGGTTTAAAAGACTAAGAAAATCATATGGAAGGCAATGAAACTCAATCCTGATTTTAATATAAGTACCATTACTGAAATACATCCACTGGGCATGGTGGCACATGCCTGTAATCCTAGCACTCGGGAGGCTGAGGCAGGAGGATCGCTGTGAGTTTGAGACCAGCCTGGGCTACATAGTGAGTTCCAAGTCAGTCTCAACTACATAGTGAGACACTGTCTCAATAAACCCCCCCCCAAAAAAAAAATATATATACATCCTATTAAGTTTAATAGTATTAGAAATAAATGGCTTTGTATATATTTCTCTTAGAGGAAATGTTCAGTAAGTTCTTTGTTTTGTTTTGTTTTTTTGTTTTGATACTGGGGATTGAACTCAGGACCTTGCCCTTGCAAGGCAGGCATGGTGCCACTGAGCTAAATCCCTAGCCCTATATTTTGTATCATTTTTTTATCAGGTAGTTTCTTTACAAATGGCTTGCCAATCAAAAGTACTCCAGGTTGGGCCAGTGATGTAGCTCAGTGGTTCTGCCACCTGCCCTGTATGCACAACGACCCGAGTTTGATCCCTGGTACCAAACAAAAAGTACTCCAAGTCCTTTTTGCCTCAAATAAAGAATTGGACAGGGTCAGGGATTTATCTCAGTGGTTCTGCTGCCTGCCTTGCAAGGACCTGATTTCTATTCCTAGTACAAAAAAAAAAAAGTGTCAAAAGTTTATTTGAAAAGTGTAGCTGGCAGGCATAGTGGTGCATGCTTGTAATGCTAGCTCTTGGGAAGCGTCCCTAAGAGATGCCAAAATCTTAATAGTTCCACTGTTGCTGAAAAATCCATGTCCAAAGTCTCTTCTGAGACTCAAGGCAAACTCTTAGCTGTGAGCTCCTGCAAAAATCAAAAAGCAAATAAATACTTCCAACATAGAGTGGTACGCAGTGAACATTTCCATTCCAAAAGAGAAATATGGGGCTAGGCAGGAATGGGACCAAAGCAAGACCGAAACTCAGCAGGGCAAACCTTATATCCTGTAGTTCCAACATCTGGCCCCTGGGGCAGGTGGTAGTGGGGTGTGAGCTCCAGAGGGCCATCTCTATACCTACAACACTGCCAACTGCAGCCCTATGGCTTCCGTCTTGAGGTGGCTCTGCTCCCTGTCTGTAGCTTTCCCCATAAGACGTTCCCCATGTCTGGCATCTCTAACTTTCTGGGCTTTCCACTATTCTTTTAGCTTCATCCTCAGAGGTTCATGCACTTCCCTCCCAGGGACTCACTCCCCGGCCTCCCAGGCCTCTTTCTGGAGTGCTGGAAGCCAGTTACTTTACAACTCTTGAATTCTCCACGACCATAAAACCAGCAGTACCCAGATGACACCACAGTCTGCTGCCACTTTGAGCAGTACCCAGGCCCTTTCAACATAGCTACTGAGTCTTCTGAGTGCCTGGATAGTTGAGCATTGTGAACCATATTCTGGTTCCCTGGGCATCCCTTCTCAGACAGGGATGTTTGGTGCTGTCTTCCCAAAGCAAAGTCTTTCAAAGGAGTTTACTTTTACCCTTTTTCCGCTGAAGTGTAGCATTTTGCTGATTCCCAAAGTGCCCTCAAGCCATTTTTCCTATTGTCCTGACACATAGTACTCGGTTTCTTTGCACCAGGGATTGAACTCAGGACCTTGTGCTTTCAAGGCAGGCAGCAGTGCCACTGAGCTAAATCCCCAGCCCAGTACTTGGTTTCTTTTGAATACTAATCTTTCTTAATTATTTACTTTTATTGGTACCAGGGATCAAACTCGGGACCTTGTACTTATAAGGTAGGCTGTGGCACCACTGAGCTAAATCCTTGGCCTGAATGCTAATCTTTTTCATAAAGATTGTCCCAACTTTGTCCCAACTTTGCAGATGCTTGTCTTCTAGCAAAACTGAAAATTTTAGCCAGGTATGATGGCACACACCCATAATCCCAGCACTCAGGAGGCTGAAGCAGGAAGATCACTGAGTTTGAGGCCAGCCTAGACCACATAATAAATTCAAGACCCACCTGAACTGCATAGTTTGACTGTCTTAAAAAAAAAAAAATCAAAGGGCAGGGGATTTAGCTCAGTGGTTCTGCTGCCTGCATTGCAAACCCAAGGTCCTGAGTTCAATCCCTGATTTAAAAAAAAAAAATCAATAACATAAAAAGAAATAAAACCTGCTATAGTTTTAAAAATACTGAAAATTTTCCACACAGCTTTTTTTGCTCCTGATTCTCACTATAAATCTGACTAAAAGCCTGCAGTGGTATTCATGTCACAGTCTGAATGTTGGGTTGCCTTAAAATTTCCTTGACCAGATTAATTCACCACCCTTAATCTCAGTTTCCTACAAAACCTCAGGATATGGGCAAAGTAGACAAATGTTTTCCACTGGAGCATAACATACACGGCCTCCTGACCAACTTCCCGTGGAGGCCTAATTCTGCTGAAACCTCTGAGAATGGCCCGGCTGTATTTCTATCAGACTTCAGATCTCCTGAGGTCTGACCAGATTCTTATCAAGCTTAGTTTACATCATTCTAGACTTCTCAAGCTAGCATCTCCAAACCTTTCCAAACTGCTCCCACAAACCAGTTTTGGTTTTCTTGTTGTTGTTGTTGTACCAGGGATCAAACTCCAGACCTTGCGCTTTCAAGGCAGGCGGCAGAACCACCGAGTGAAATTCCTGGCCCATAGAAGTTAGTGGTTTTGGGGCCGGAGATTTAGCTCAGCGGTTCGGTGGCCTCCCTTGCAAGCGCAAGGAGCGGAGTTCAATCCCCGGTATCAAAAAAAAAAAAAGTTAGTGGGTTTTTTTTTGGGGGGGGTGCTTGTTTTGTTTTGTTTTCCATGAACCAGTTTTAAAGGCTTCTGAACCACATGGTCAGTTATAGTTACAGCAACAACCTGACTCTCTGGTACCAAAATCTGTCTTAGTCACATTCCTTGTTGCTAGGACAAGATACCCAATACCCACATCCTAAAGAAGAGGTTTGTTCTGACTCAGGGTTTGACCTGACTGACTCCAAAGCGGAAATGGAAGGGGGGTGGAAGGGTCCAGGTGGAGAAAAGCTGCTTACCCCGTGGCTCGCGGGAAGCAGAAAGGCAGAGCTGGAGAGGAGACACCCTACCATGGAAGCCTCTTCCAGCCAGGCCTCACCGTTACGCACTCATCCGTGGACTATGAGTACAGGGCCCACTTGGCCTGGTCACCGTCCAACCCCACCTCGGAACACGCGAGGCTTTGGGGGACGTGTTAGATCTCACTCGTAATAGTAGGTCAAAGGATAGCTGTTGTTCTCCCCATGTCAGTTAAGATTTCCTGGGTTCTTCTTGTATCTTATCCGTAATACATATTTTATGCATGATTCTATGGAAATATTTAAAATTGTATGTTGCTAGCTGGGCATGGTGGTGCACGCCTGTAATCCCAGGAGGCAGGAGGATCACTGCAAGTCTGAGGCTGGCCTGGGCTACATAGTGAGTTCCGGGCCAGCCTGAACAACAAAGGGAGACCCTGCCTCAATAAATAAATAAATAGAAGTTGGGCGTGGTGGCGCACACCTGTAATCCCAGCACTCCGGAGGCTGAGGCAGGAGGATCGCTATGAGTTCGAGACCAGCATGGGCTACACGGTGAGTTCCAGGTCAGTCTCAACTACACAGTGAGATCCTGTCTCAAAAAACAAAAAATAAATAAATAAACAAGCATAAAATTGTATGTTGATAATTTTATTTCAGCAGACTACATAACTAGCTTTCTGTGGGTTGTGGTTTTCAGATTGTATCAATTTAGAAAACCTCTGACATTTGGATCTTTCTTAAATGTGAACTATATAGTGGCCACCTGGTATCTTGGTAGCAGTCTATACCTTTATTATTTGTCCACAGTCTGTTCATACCCACACAAGAGCAGCTCAGTGTGACGCTGAGTTGCAGAGTGATTTTCTAAGCTCATTCCTCTCCACAAACTTTACATGTCACTCTCAGACCTTCTCTTCTGGTTTTCTGGAAACAAAACTTAGACCTTAGTTCCTGCAGTCCTGGGCATTTTCTGGGTCTGAGTCTGGGACCATGCCAAGTACCAAGAATTCAGAAAGAAACAAAAGTGCCACTCTTGGGAAATCATCTCCTCAAATGAGAACAGAATATTCCTATTAGCTCCCCTGTTACTTCTGTGACCACAGAATTTCCTGGATTCTGGGTGATATGGGATGGAGAATATCATAGTCATAAATAAAGGAAAATAGAACATTACAAAGTAGCTCGGAGTATCAGGAGTTCCCTTTATCTTTTCAAACCGGAAGAGATGGGTTCCTTCTGGAATTCTGTCTTCTTTCTTGTGTCCCTTTTAGGTCCCAGGCTGCCTTGAAAGCAGGCCATAGGACATAGGGGAAAACAGAAAACTTTCTGCTGGTTAGGTATTTTGAAACATGCTTTTGTCCCCTTCCTGTCTGCCCTCCATGGTTTGTGCTCCTGAATTGTCACAGATGCTCAGGCCTGCTGCCTCAGGCTTTGCTGCTGAGTTCAATCAGACTTTTATTTATTTACTTATCTATTTATTTTAGGCAGGGTCTTGCTATGTAGTTCAGGCTGGTCTTGAACTATGTAGCTAAACTGGCATCAAACTCACAGTGATCCTCCAACCTCAACCTCCCAAATCCTGGGATTACAGGTGTGTGCCACCACGCCCAAATCTCAATCAGACTTTCTTTTTAATCTTTTTTGTTTGTTTCTTGGTTTTTGGTTTTTTGAGACAGGGTCTCACTATGTAGTTGAGACTGCCCTGGAACTCACTATGTAGCCCAGGCTGGTCTTGAACTCACAGCAATCCTCCTGCCTCAGCCTCTCAAGTGCTAGGATTACAAGTGTGCACCACCACACCTGGCTTAGGGTGTTTTTTGTTGTTGTTTGTACCAGGAATGGAACTCAGGACCTTGCACTTATACGGTGGTCATGGTGCCACTGAGCTAAATCCCCAGCCCTGATTTGCACTGGTATCTACCGTATTACTACAGATCTCTTTTCTGTTGTTAACGATGGTATAATTGTAGCTTGCATTTATTTATTTTTTATTTTTGAGACAAGGTCTCACTACAGAGTTTAGGCTCACCTCTCAACTACTGGTATTACAGGCAGATGCCACCATGCCTGGCTGTAGCTGTTATAGGTTTTTGATTTTGCTTTTGTCTTTAGACAGGGTCTCCTTACGTAATTGAGGCTGGCCTTGAACTCATTTTGTAGCCCAGGTTGGCCTTGAACTCACAGCAACCCTCCTGCCTCAACTTCCCAAATGCTGGGATTACTGGTGTGCACCACCACGCCCAGCCTTTGTTACTGGTTCTCAAGGTATGTCAATAACCAGTTTGTTTTTTACACGTTGTTACTGCTGAATTCTTTTCTATTGTTTTTGCTGTCATAGTTATTGCTTTTAATTGCTTTTTACTGTATGCCATCATCTGGTTTGTTTCTGTGTCATCAACACGACTGTGTTTCATGCTCTCCTCTCTGAGTTACGCTGGGGGACCAAGTCTGGAGAAAAAGACTAGACACTAATAATATTACGTTGACAGGTTGAAGGGTGGTATAAACACCAAAACATAACTAAACCCAAGGATACGATGAATTTAATTAAACAGATAAAGGATTTTAATAATAAAATGTTCAAGATGGGCATGGCGGTGCATACCTATAATCCCAGCTCTTGGGAGGCTGAGGTATGAGGATCTCCACAAGTGCAAGGCCATTTCTGGTCTACATAGTGAGTTTAAGGTTCAAGGACAGCCTGCACTACAAAGAGAGTTTAAGGTTCAAGGACAGCCTGCACTACAAAGAGAGACCCTGTCTAAAAAATAAAAGGAAAAAAGTTTAATAAACTTAAAGAAGAACCAAACAAGGAACGAGACCATTTTGGTAAAGAATTAAAAAGTCTGGAAAATAGCAAGCAGACACAGATAATACGAAAAACTCAATGGAAAGTATGGGTAGCAGATTTGGCCAATATAAAAACAGTGTCAGAAACAGAAGGTAAGGTGGATGTAGGAGATCATAAACTTGATGATACATTAATAATGATAAGATGCCATATAAGATGCATTCAGCAACTGCTAGATAACAAAAAAGAAAAGCTCCTCGGGCTGGGGATTTAGCTCCGTGGTTCCGCTGCCTGCCTCGCAAGCCCAAGGTCCCTGAGTTCAATCCCTAGTACCAAAAAAAAAAAAAAAAAAAAAAAGAGCCTCTAACTATAGGAATAAATGAAAAATTAGAAGATGACTCAAAAGGTATAAAAAATGTGTTCTCTGAAATCATAGCAGAAAAATTTCCAAATCTAGGCAAATAATTCAGCATTCAAGTATAACAGGCCCACAGAGCTCCAAATACCCACGGCCAGAGAAGAACCTCTCCACAAATCGTAAGCAAAATTCCAGAAATTCAAAAAAAGGAGAAAATACTAAAAGCTGTTAGGGAAGTAAGCAAGAAAGAAAGAGGGAAGAAATGAGAGAAAATAACCTATAAAGGCAAACCCACCAGAGTAACTGTGACTTGTGTTTTTAGCCACCCAGTTTGTGGTATTTTTTTAGAGCAGCTCTAGGAAAACAACACAGGCACATTCTGCTCTATCCACCCCTCCCCAGACCACAGCAGTCTCCCCAAGTGCACTGCACAGGAGGGTGGGGGTGAAAGCAAGGCTCTTCAAAGGCCGGGGCCACACCCAGTGGCCACACCCAGTGGCCACCTCCCACCCAACTTCCGGAGCTCTCCGCCTCCCAGAAGGGTGAAGTCAGGGAGGGGAAGAGGTTGGCCTCCAAGGACCATCACAGTCGGAGTCGTTCCCTTGGGGTCACACTGAGCTCCCTTCTCCTTGCTGTTCTTGGAGCCCAGAAAGCCCAGGGGTGGGTTTTCCAGCCCTCTCATCTCCAATCCCTACCCCAGCCATCCAAGTTTGAACAGACGAGATGCGCCTTTCAACCTCCGTGTGAAAGGTGCCACCAGAAGCACAGAAAGAGGATGGCCCACCGGCAGGGTGTCTCACCTGGGTCCCTCGGCAGAGCAGGAAGGGCAGAGGAGGGAGGGAAAGCTGCTGTTGGATGCTGGGACGAGCAAAGGCGGTGAGGAGCCTCCATCCGGACGGGGTGCCTCTTGTCCCTGTACGTTTCCCCTTCTCGGGAGGTCCGGTCCCAGCTACGGGTCAGTCCAGGGCTTTTGGCCCATTTTTCCCAAAATGGACATGATGCATATGGGTGAGTCAGGGTTCTAGACTCCCAGGACCCAGCCCATGGCGTGCCCAGAGCAGGAGGCAGCAGAACTCCCTAGAGGTCCTCGGGCAGCCCATGACCCTGACTATGAGCAGCTCCCTCACAGGCACCTCTCTGCTGGGCATCCAAACCCTGCTGGACACAGGGAAGGCCACAGGCCAAGGGCGGGATGGGCATGGGACTCTGCATATTTCCCGGGAGGGCTGAGGGGTGGCAATCCCCGTAGCAGTCCAGGACACAGTAACCAGCACTGCCATCCTCTGAGTCTGGGTGAGCTGGTCTGGTGGAGGACGTGGGGGCCCAAACCTCCTGTGGCAGATAGGGAGACGGCTGCTCCCCCAGTTCCGCACACCCTGCTGGCAGCACCACCTCCGAGCTCAAGGACTCTGGGAGGCCAGGTCCAGGGTTGTCTTTGTCCTCCAGGCCTGTGGGCTGCCAGGGCCATGCTGGGCCCTCAGTGAGCAGGACAATGGCCTCCCACATGCTGGACTCTGAGGTTCCCTGTGGGAGGCCGTCGCAGTCTTGGGTCGGCTGCGGACCAGCCCCATGGGTCCCTGCCCAGGTCTGGAACAGAGCACAGGAAGGAGGGAAGGGCGCTCTCAGAACAGCAACCTCCGTGCTCGGGAAGCTCTCCAGACATCCACACCCAGTGGCCGAGGAGCGCCTGTGCCCAGAACATTCCGAATCCGCTCCGTGTGCCAGCCTGGCTTTGGAGAGGGACCCTGAGTCCCTTCAGCCTCTCGCTGCTCCCTCCCATGCTCACAGCAGCCTGAAACAGGGTACAGATGGTGCCGGGTGCCCAGTTTCAAACTTGAAATTATATTTTGGGGCAACGATCTTGAAAAGGGTCGTTAGTTGTTTGTTTTTGCATAAGATACACAGGATGAAGATGTCCCTGCCCACAGAGCAGAGAGAGGCCCATGGACACCTGACAGGAGGAGCTTAGCACTGAGAAGAGAAACCAGTGACCACCCGTGGGCACCCCTCCCACCACGAAACACGAACCCCCAGAAAACCACACAGATGGTCAGAGTGCCGCTCTAGGCTGCGCATACTTCCCCGTGGCCTATGGGAGCCAAACAGGCCTACGAGGGGCGAAATGCAGGGTCTACTCAAGAGCCATGATGCCTACAAGTGGTCTACGGTGGCCTCCAGAGAACCCAGGGCCTTGATGGAGGCCCAGTAGCAGCACAAGCAGCAGAGACCTTCCCCGTAAACATCTTGGGAGGAGAGGGTAGGAAGAACGGGTGTTAGCAGTGGTGCAGACAGCTGCTCTGTCTGCCCTTTAAACTGACCATTTCCTTCAGTGGCAGAGCAGAGAAGACCAATGAGCCATGAGGAAGTTTAGTTTTTCCACCAAGAACAGAACAAAGACACGTCAGCAACAGAAAACAACTAAATTTTTGCCCACTGGAGACACAGTGTGAAATTTAAACCCACTACACAAAGGAGATTCAGAACACTGACAAAGGCCCCATGCCCACCCCAACCCCATCCAGGCTGTGCCCTGTGCGCACCACGCCCCTACACCTGCCCCTCACACCCTGCAGTGCCCTCACACACCTGGAAGTTCCCACCGTGCACAGCGTAGAGGGGCCGGAAAAACGTGGCTGGCGAGGGCACGTTCTGGTAGAAAGTTCTCTTCATCCTGAGGCCAGGAAGGGGTAGTGTGTAGGGACCCAGACGGGCTCTTCCAAGGCTACACTCCAGAAGGCCTGAGGTCACGGTAGGGACCTGAGCCTTTGTCCAACCAGCAGGCGCCGGCCCACCACATCCAGGATGCTTGCCCTCTGTCCCCGACATTGCATCCAAACCTGCCCTCAGACGGGCTGGGCATGCTAGCCCACTTCTGTAATCCTAGCTATTCGGGAGGCCGAGGAAAGAGAACTGCTTTTTTGTTTATTTGGTGCATGTGTGCCTGTGTGCGCGCCTGATTAGGGATTGAATCCAGGACTTTTACACTGAGTTACATCCCCAGCGTTTTTTTGTTTGTTTGTTTGTTTGTTTGTTTTGAGACAGGGTCTCTGTAAGTTGCAAGTTGCTCAAAATTGAAATCTTGCCTCACCTCGGGTGCTGAGATTACAAGTGTGTGCCCCATGCACTGCTTAACTCAGGGATTATTCCTAGGAGTTTGACACAAACCTGGGCAACACAGCAAGATCCCATCTCAACTAAAAAAGCAAACTAGGGCCGGGTTTTGGCTCAGTGGTTCCGGCGCCTGCCTCACAAGTACAAGGACCTGAGTTCGATCCCCAGTACCAAAAAAACAAAAAACAAAAAGAAAAGCAAACTAGACAATCCTGCCATCTGGGCAGGCTATGGGCTTTGGCTAATGCCCATAGAACTGACGTGTACCAAGGCACATGTCCTTCACAGGGCAAGCTGCAACAGCAGGTTCTCTTTTACTTGTTTGTTTGAGTCAGGGTCTTGCTATGTAGTTCAGGCTGTCCTTGAACTCACTATGTAGCCCAGGCTGGCCTTGCACTTGCAACAATCCTCCTGCCTCAGCCTCCTGAGTGCTGGGATTATAGGTATGCGCCACCAGGCCTGGCAGAAGCCAGGTTCTTAACCCTCAGAGGGAGCCAGACGCTTCAGGAACCACACCCATGCCATCAGCAGACAGGCCAGGCTCCCTGCCCCACCCAGCATCTCCCTGAACAGAACTCCTGCCCATGAGTAGGACGGCAGAGGTCTCCAGCCCCGCAGAACCAAACTGACCTCCCCAGCCTCCCCAGGCCTAGCCTCCCGAGTTCCCACCTCAGGGATTATTCCTCAGCCCTCGGTTTCTTACGACCCTGGCCATCCCTTCACTTCGTTCCATCTCCTCTTTTCTCACTAGCTTGAGTCAAATTGTCTCTCCATGGACACTTCACTCTCAAAACAGACCTGCCTGTGGCACACGCCGAATACCCTTCCCGTGCTCTCCACGGCACTGCTCGGCCTCACACTCCACCCTTGCCCACACCCTCTGGCCCTCCGTCCACTCCCCTCTCATCTTCTCCACGGCTTGGCCACAGCTGAACAGTCTCTTACAGGACCCACACTCCCCGACGCGGTCCTGTGTCCCCCCTCCAACCTGACATGTGACATAGAGGCACAGGGCCTTATCTGAGGCAACCCTGGGCTGAGAACAGGTCCCCATGCATCCGGGAGGGCAGAAATGACACTTTCATACCACGTGTGGACAGATGAGCAAACCGCAAACCCCCAGGGGCAGGAGACAAGGACTTCCGGCTCCTGCTTCCCAGGACTGTGTGTCCCCTCACAGCTGGTAAGGACCAAGCTGTCCTCATCTTCGTCTTTGCCCAGAACACCCTTCTCTTCTCCCTTTGCCTACCTGGGAACCCTCCCACAGGCCCGGTGTGGAGACTCGAAGAACTCATCTGTTCAGAACCGGAAGGTGGAGAGCGAAGGGAGGGAGACAGGAAGGCTGGCCTGCTGTGCCCCAGACACACAAACATATACATGCACACGATCACACACTCACACCAACAGATGGGCACACGAACACACTCAGATGCATGCACTGACAAACAGATCACGCTAGCGCACTCACATGCACATGTTCACATGCATTAACAAATGCACGGTCGTGCACTCACACTACCTCACGTGCATGCACTCACACACACACTGACATATACGCGCACAGATGCATTCACGTGCACGCACAGGCCCTGGCCACCTACCTGGGTAACAGCTTGAACAGGAGGCAGGTCAGTCCAGACAGCAGAAGAAAGATGGTCACAGCAACAAGGCTGGTCTCTGGCCATCTCTCAGATGAAATCAAGAGACCTGCGGGCAGGGCTACGAGCAGCATCGGTGTCAGGCTGTATCCCCGGGGCCACCCGTTAAGGCCCTAAAGCAGAAAGGGTTTAGGATGACCCTTGGAGACTTGCTTAACGCTGCTGAAGTCTGGGGGTCACACACTGGGTCTCCTCCCTTCCGCCTTACCACGCTGCCCTGCTCAAGCCTGTGCCTGGAGGCCGCCCCAGCCCACACTCATAGAGGCAGCCACTAAACTCAGGTGCCCGAGGGCCCGATGTGTGTCGTCCCTCATACATCTTAGGCTCCGAGGGAGGGGACTCCAGGAGGGCTAAAGACAGGAGCGGGAGGGACAAAGCAAAAAGACCTAGGCCAGGCTGGGGAAGAGCGCCCACCACACAACACTCACCCTGCAGCTGCGGAACGCGGAAGCACACGGGCTGGCTCCACTGGCTCCACTGGCCCTCGTGGCACTCCTCGGCCGTGTCCCCCTCCTGCGTGGCCATCTGGACACGCAGCCTGGCCTCGTAAGTGGAGCCAGGGTCCAACTCGGTGGCTTCAAGGGCGAGCCAGGTCACCCCAACGATGTGGTTCTTGCGCTGGGCCCGCTGCGGTGGAGGGGCGTTAGCGGGCACTGGACGTGCTGCGTCCGTCAGCCCTTGAGAATGTACACACGTTCGCACACACATCTGCGGGCGCATTCTCACACTGCCATGCACACTCACGCACACAGATGTGCGCACAGGGACACGCTCGCCATTCACTGAAGTCACGCGCACTTAAACACAGGCACAGACTCGTGTACACTCAATGGGCACAGGCGTGTATAATAATGAGAGCGCACCCTTAGCTCCGGCCCCTCCCCGCCTTACCACTCCAGCATCCCAGGAGGAGAGAGAGCCTCTAAAGTGTTACCTCCCAGGCCTCTCCCTGCTTCTTGAAGGCCAGCTCATAGCTGAGGAGTGAGGCCATGGGCTCCAGGGCAGGACTCATACTCCAGGTCAGGACACAGGAGCCCGAGCTCGTGTTGCTCTGCAAGTCAGTGGGAGGATCCAGCTTCACTGAAACACGGTGAGGCTGTGTGAGGCTGCAGCCCCACGCTCCGGCCCAGAACTGAGGATCTAAAAGATTCCCGCCGGGCCCTGGTCAAGGCCTCCTCAGACCAGGGCCTCACTGGAAGACGGGAGAACAGAACAGCAATGGCTTCTAACCGGTGCAGCAAAGTGTTTTCCAGGGTCTTGCTAACCCTCCTCTACTGTGACTGGAGCGCTCTTCCAGTGACTGGAACTGAAGCGTAGCCCCAGCCCGACTGGTCAAACACCTTCCCGCTTCTCTCTCCTCCCACTCCCGGGTTTGCCGTGAGGACTTCTGGGACCAGATGGGTCACAGACTGAGGTTCCTAGCCCCAACCTCACCATGTCTCCGGGGCAGGTACTGCGATTCCACCAGGCTGACCCGCTCCTTCCCCGAGACACCGTGATGGAAGGTGATGGTGAAGTTGTCGGAGGGCAGGAGCACCTCCTCGGGCGGCAGCACCACCGTGCACGTGCGACCCTGGAAGATGCACTTGTGCTTGCTGCCAGGTGCCTGGTTGCTGGAAAGGCCGGGCATCAGCACCAAGGACTGCTGCTCACCACCGCCACCACAGAGACCACATCCCCAACCCCTTTCCTCTCTCCAGGTGGGCCTGACCCTCCACCACCTCACCTGGTGAAGAGGAGCCAGGGGCCATAGCCCTGACCGGACCCTGGGGCAGACCAGTGACACTCAATCCTGAGGATGTAGTTGTTGAGGCAGGTGAAAGTCTCAGCCCTTGCCCCTGGGGATGACAACCATTTAGGACCACAGTGGACGCTTAGGGCAGAGCGGACTCGGGTAGGGGAGGATCTGCGACGTCACCCTAACAAAGCAGTCTCTGGAGGAGGGCAGGGCTGGGAGACCTGGGAGATGTGGGTTCCCACTCTTGATGCGTGGACAAGTCAGGCCCCAGAGCTGCGGTGGCACATGCCCACAGTGGGCTGTTTCTACCGCTGAAAGCTCTAAAAGGTTCACCGTCACTGCCGTAGAGGCTGAGTGGGAATCAAGAGGAGGAAGGGACCCCGCCCCAGCCTCTGGGTCTCCACACGGCCGCCAGGGCCCAGCTCTCACCTCCTCCCTCCTCTGGGACAGAGACTCCCCGACAGACGCAGGTACAGAGCAGGAGCCAGGTGCCCACATCTCGGATCAGGGCCTCACTCTCCAAGGTCCAACCTGCAAGGGACTGGATTGAGGGGCCTGTGCTAGGGGTTCCCCATGAGACCCTCCTCAGCAAAGGCTCTGGGTGGGCAATCACAGGTGCCCTTGCATCCTGGGAAAGAGGCTGGGCACCTCTGTGCAAGCTTCACTGATCATGAGCTGAAACTGCGAAGGGCCACTCGGCCTGACCAGACTCCTGGCTCAGACTCGGATCTGCCGGGTTCTGGACTCAGACTGTGCCTCTGTCTGCCTAGAAGGGCCCTTTCTGAGACCCACAACCTCAGCCAGCCCATGCCCCTCTCCCCAGGTCCACGCTCAACCACAGGACAGTTGTGGGGGGCCCGGTTGCTGGCAAGAACCAAAGCCAGATTCATAGAGCTCCTCCGGAGCCTCCTGCACTACTCTACTTCTGCCATCAGCCAGGCGAAGAGCAGCCCTGCTCATGACAAGGAGGCAGAGTCCCAGGAAGGGAGGTATCTCGCCCGAAGTCACACAGCCAACCTCTGCATGTCCACACTCCCTTTCTCCCCCAGAGCAGGGATGAGGATGGCAGCAGGTATCTGTGCAACAGGCGACACTGCCTAAACTGCCTGCCCGGGTGTGCAGAGAATGGTTGTCTCGGGCCCCGGGGGACCAGTGGGTCTCAGGAAGTGCCTACGTCTGGAGAAGCTGCTGACGCCCTGTCACCCCATTTGTAGCTACAGATGCTTCAGCGATAGCCCCTGAGCAGGAAGCAGGACTGGCCTGGTTATACAAGACTGATGAGTGATAAAGACGATCAAAGGCAGCAGACGTGCACACAGACCTCGATGCGCTGCACCCCTCCACAGGCTCTACACCCAGCCCACCAACCCCCAGCAGCTCGTCTGCGCATCCACATCCTTCCCTGCAAGAAGTTTGCAGCCCCACACCACCACCAGCAGCAGCACGAAAGGACAGTTCTCCCTCGCCCTGTGTCTCTTGTAGGAGTTACTGACAAGGTGTGATGAGACAGCCCATTCCGGGTGTGGAACAGCCGTGGGTCAGGACCCGGGGGGATCTCGGGTCCAAGGAGACCCAAACCCGATGCACAATCCCGCCCCAGCTAGAGAGGCACCTACATGATCCACAGAGTGCAGAATTAGCCTGGCCCAGCCACAGCCTAGCCCAGAGGCAGATGGTTGAAAGAAGGGAGTATGGTGGCTCCTAGGATTAGCCGGCTCCCTTTCTAGACGGGGGCAGGAGACACCCTGGGGAGCACAACCTACAGCAAGGTGTCCAGCCTGAGGGAGAGATCCTGGCTCTTCCTTGGCACCGGATACATCTGGTAAGCTGGGTAAGGCAGGTGACTCCCACTGGGAGGTCAAGGACTCGCCCAGTATGCTGCATCTCTACTCTCCGCAGGTGTTCGAGGGGCTCCCACGTCGTCTGTGAGCTTACCGAGAGCCGTATGTGACTCCCGTCTGTGCACAGAAGAGATCACAAGTGCTTCACCAGTGAGGTGAGCCTCGGGCAGAATGCAAGCCGTGTATTCCCCAGGGCACTGTGGACCTCTCTCTCCTTAGGGCATCTTGGGCACAGGACAGGACATTACTAAGCCCAAGCCCACTATTCCTTGAGTGGGCCGAGGGCCAGGCAGTCAGAGCAGGTGATACAGCACATCCACACGATCCCTGGTCCTGAGAGAGGTGTGGGATGAGCCCAGGCAGGCCTGACTACCGGCCGGATGCCAAGCCTCAGGCTCGCAGGATAGCAGGAGAGCAGCAGGGGAAGCCAGGGCCTGCCACTGTTGGGAGGCTGCTCCTGCTACCCCGGATCTGTTATCCCTGGCCGACACTACTTCCTCACCAGGAGGGAAGGGGACGTGGCCCTCAGCCCTCAGCTCCTACAGCCTCTGGGTCCTGATCGGGCTCCGATGTTCCGCCTGCCCATTTCCTGGACCACCATCTAGTTGAGGGATGAACTGCGGCTGGAGCCCCGCCTTTGGCCACAGGCTGGGCCAGACCCATAGGAGGGTCTCTCTGCTCCTCACCCTTCCTGGCTCTCAGGTCCCGGTACTTAACCCAGGCCAGAGCAGGTCGTGATGGGAGCCAGCCACGTGACTTGAGCTCCTTGGTACCTTGTAGCACGCTTAAAGCCAGTCGCTGTCATACTTACTGTCATATGTAACCTAATACATCCTTTCTGTGTACGTGTGGTTTTTTGGTATCAGGGATCAGACTCAGGACCTTGCACTTGCGAGGCAGGCGGCAGCACCACTGAGCTAAATCCCCAGCCCTGTGTGGTTCTGAGGATGAACCCAGGGCCTCATGTGCATCAGGCAAGTACTCGCCACTCAGCTGCACCCCAACCCTGCTCTAGATCTTAATGGGAGAAGGTAAGAGCCCTGTGCTGCTACCAAATCACGAAGCTGGACGACGTGGAGGCCTGGAGGTTACTATTTCAATGAAGTCTCCTCTCTGCTGGAGGTGGGGGAACGCAGACCCTGATTCCCCAGAAGCAGCCAGAGCTGGGGCACAGGAAGTCTGCGCCAGGGAATGAGAGGAAATGGGAGCAGGAGGAGCCTGTCCCCCTCCAGCGCTGTGTGTGCTGCCGGGTGGGGACAGAGGGAGAGGCGGGAGCCCCTAGGATCGCTTCCCACACATTTTCAGGGGGCAGAGGGACATCTAGGGTGCAGATCCGCTTGTTTTGTTTTTTGTGCCGGGGAACTCAGGACCTTGCATTTGCAAGGCAGGTGCAGGCACTGAGCTAAATCCCCAGCCCTGCAGATCAGCTTTCACAGCTGCGCTATCAGCATCGTGATCTCCTGCGCCTCTGGCTATTCCATCACCTTTCTAGTCCCGCACATAGCTGTGCCTTGGATAACGGTACCTCCCATGGTTTAACAATCCCTGCAACGGTCAAGTGTGGTGGCGCACGCCTGTAATCCCAGCCCTCGGGAGGCTGAGGCAGGAGGATCGCTGTGAGTTCAAGACCAGCCTGGGCTACATAGTGAGTTCCAGGTCAGTCTCAACTACACAGTGAGACCCTGTCTCAAAAAAACAAACAAAACAAAAACAAACAAACAAAAACATCTGACGTCTGTGGGCTGGGCCCAGAGGTGTTGGATGGACAGGTACAAATCCAGGGCACAGGGGGACGGCAAGAATGGAAGTCAAGAAACTCGAAACGGTGTGTGGGGGAAGAGGCCGAGGGAGCCTCCTCCACAGGCCTGAGCACATGGGACAGCAGGAGTCAGGCAAGCCAGCGTTGTTGCACAGCACCTCAGCAGACAGGACAGAGGGGAGCGGCTAGGCCAGGGCCAGAGTAGAGGTGTCACGGTCTCTGCTACCCAGCCCCAAGGTGGCTCACTGTGGCTCCTCAGTGGTGAGAACCTGCGTTTCCCACACCCTCCCAAGTCCTCAACAGATGCCCTCAGAGGCCACCCTTGGTTCCAGGTTTGGGGCTCTGGGACACACTGGGACAGACCTGAGGTCACTCTGGCAAGACTTCCACTCTAGACCCCTCCAGGCCAAGCTCTGAGAAGACAGTAAGCCCAGAGGGCAGGCAGCCCAGGAAGAACCAGCAGGCAAGGAGGGGAGAGTCCCCGCAGGGCTCCTACCAAGTCCCACTAGCCCAGAGCCCGGAGAATGCAGAGGCTTGCTGCCTCCAAAACATTCCCGCCTCTCTTTCCCTCCCTGGCTTCAACCACGCCCTGAAATCCCACCCATGCCCACTGCCTTCCAGCTCCGCCTCCTGCTGTCACAGCCGAGCCCACCTGGCTGAACAGTGCCGTCTGCCTTCATCCCCGCGCAGTCATTGAGAAGCAGTTTTTGCCATAATTACGCTGCCTGACAAACTGCCCCAGACACACTGACCACAGCAGGCCTGGACACTCTTTATAATTCTCACAGCCCAAACTGCCAGTCTGTCGTATCTGAGAAAGGCCCAGAGCCAGGACACCAGAGGAAAAACTAAGGTGCTTCCCACACACACTTCCCCCGGGCCCGGGAGGGGAGCCACTCCTCCTTTTCTGCCTCCTGAGGTTTGCACCGACTCGAAAGTCTGGGGGCCTGGAACAGACTCACCTTCCCAGAAGAATCTGCCCAGCGCCATCGAGAGTCTCAGGCACCCCCAGCCCGGAGGTGACCCGGTACTGACTGTTCCACGGAGAGCACCAAGCCCCTCACCCGACCCAGAAGATAACTGCAGCAGGCAGTGACGCGAGCCTCCCGGCAGGCTCACGGGCCGCCCACATCTGAAACCACGAGCGAGTCACAGAGCTGCGCTCTCCAGCAGAGCTGAGAGCCTGGCACCAGCACCACCAGCCAGGGAGTCGCGAGGTGTGAAGACTTCACATGACACAGAGCTGCCACACGATGTGTGACTTGTTTCCTCGCTGGCAGATGTGTGCGCCGCTGGGAGGCACTGAACTAGCCCCAGGGTGCTGGCGCACACCTGTGACCCCAAGGAGGGGCCAGGAGGATCACGGAGTTTGAGGCCAGTGTGGCTACAGAGCGGGTTCAAGGCCAGCCTGAACTACAAACAAGACCCTGTCTCAAAAAAGAGAAAGGAAGAAAGAAACGAGAGCTCTCTTTTATCTTGCCCCAGAGGTGTCTCTTTGTGAAAAATTAGGCACAAATCTTTGCAGATACTTTTTGGAGTAATGGGGATCGAACTCAGAACCTTGCGCTTGTGCGGCAGGCACAGCGCCACTAAGCTATATCCCCACCCCATTTACACATTTTCTTGTTTTGTTTTGTTCTGTTTTGTTGTTACCGGGGATCGAGCTCAGGACCTTGTGGGGCAGGCAGGAGAAGCACTGAGCTACATCCCCGGCACCATGTGCACATTTTAATAGAATCACTATGCTGTCAGCTTTGCAATCTCCTGTACCTCTGGCTATTCCATCACCTTCCTAGTCGGCACATAGCTGTGCCTCTGACAACAGTACCTCCCGTGCTTTAATAATCCCTGCAACGGTCAGGCATGGTGGTGCACATCTGTAATCCCAACACTCAGGAGGCTGAGGCAGGAGGATCGCCATGAGTTCAAGGCCAGCCTGAGCTACATAGTGAGTTCAAGGCCAACCTGAACTATTCAGCAGGATCCTGTGTCAAAAAACAAAATAAAACATCCTGGCGGTGGACATTTGGATTATTGCCTATATCCAATGTCACATGAAGGCAGTGAACAGATCTGTACCGAGGATCAAACTCAGGTCCCTGCGCTTGCAAGGCAGGCACTGGAACCACTGAGCTAAATCCCTGGCCCCAGAATCAGTAATTCTACATGAAAAACTGCTAGCAGTAGAACTGTGGGGTCTCAGTATTTTGACAATATTGGTAGATACTCCCAAGTGGCCTACCATGATGTTACACCAACTTCTTTGTGACAATGCCTATAATTTTTACCAAGCATAAATATCAGTCTTTAATCTCTGCCACTGTGATAGGCAAAGAAATTTCGATGTTGTTTTATTTTTTTATGTTGTTTTATTTTTGTACTTCCTTGATTAGTCAAAAGAGGCATGTTGTCATGTAGGTATTAGCCATATGTTCTGTGGGGTACCAAATAAATTCATTTCTCAGCGTGTACGTGTATGTGTGTGTTCTTGTACACGGGTGTGTATATGCATGTGTGCTTGTATGTGTACAGTGAGTCATAAAATTTTAAATAATTTGGTGACCTCAGAGCTACAACTGTCAAGTCTAAGAATGCCAGGACTTGTGCCAAGACAAAAATCAAAGGTTCAAACCAAGGGCCAGGGATTTAGCTCAGTGACGCCACACCTGCCTTGAAAACACAAGGTCCTGAGTTTGATCCCCGGTACCGGGAAAAAAATGGTTCAAGCCATGAAATGGTTCAAGCAGCCAGGGACATATATAGTTTTCTAGTATTTAGGGTTTTTGTTTCTTTGTTTGATTTTTGTGGGGTTTTTGTTTTGTTTTTTGTTTTTGTTTTTTTTTTTTTTTGGTACTGGGGATCAAACTCAGGACCTTCAGTTTCTGAGGCAGGCAGCCTTCTAATATTTAAACTTCAATGATCAAAAAAAAAAAAAGCCGGGCGTGGTGGTGCACGCCTGTCATCCCAGCACTCAGGAGGCTGAGGAAGGAGGATCACTGTGAGTTCGAGACCAGCCTGGGCTGCATAGTGAGTTCCAGGTCAGTCTGTACTACATAGTGAGACCCTGTCTCAAAAAAATAAAAATAAAAAACTTCAATGAACATCACCCCCACCTTATTTACACAAGCATATACTTTTCTATTCACTGGAGACCTCCACACTCTAGTATCCGTACTAAAGAGGGCTTCCTTCTTTCTGGCTGGATTCTCTCCCTCTTCTTGAAGCCTTAATGTACTAATTTGGGACCAGCAGACCACACTGCCCACACCATAACCCCAGAAGTGGAGGCCACAGGACTGGAGAGGAAATAAGGAGATCCTAGGCGTGGGGGAGCCAGAGCAGAGCACCAAATTCTATAACTAAAGCCTATCGAGTATCTCCAAAAACAAAAAACAAACAAATAAACAAAAAAACCACTAGTCTATCCAAACAGTCTCTGAATGACTCATGAACTACAAATGTGCATGACAACCCCAAGCAGCCCAGCTAAGGTTAAAAAAACAGAAGTTTCAGCAGCTGCCCAACTCAAAGACACAGACAACAAAAAAAGTCAACACTCTAGAGAAACACAGCAGAGTCCACAGTCTCAACAACGTTTTTCACAATTTCCAAGATAAATACAAAATTATTAAACATAAGAAGAAACGGAACTGTGTGACCATATTTAAGAAGAATGACAACAGAGACCAGCCCCCAGAGCCAAGCTGTTGGAAATAGAAAAGGGCTTTTTTGTTGTTGTCGTTGAGAGAGTGCATCACTATACAGTTCAGGCTCGACTCAAACTTGCAGAGATCCTCCTGCTTCAGCCTTCTGAATTCTGGGATTGTAAGTATGCACCACCATGCCCAGCAGAAACAGAAATGGTTTTAAAGCAGTTACTCTAACTATGCTAAAGGGAAATATACACCGAATTAATATGAAATCTCAGAGAAATAGAAACTATAAAAAAATGAACCAGAAGTATATGAGAAAATACATTTCAAATAAAAGTAGTAAATCATCACACTATGTAAAACAAAATGACTCTATGGAATCCCCTAAAGGCGGGCAGGTAATCAAGGTTTGACTGGGTAGTCAAAGGAAACCACATCTGAAAACACCAGAGGTCTGCGAGAGCTGTCACAGTGCCCTCCCCAAGCGAGAGGAGCTCAGTGGAGAGTCTTAGACTGCGGTCAGGATTGGTTAGAGCCCTGCATACGCAGCAGCCAAGCCAGCCAGCTCACTCCACCTGGACTTCACACCTGTCACACCTAGGAATCCACCCACAGGCCAGCTGCTTGGACCAAAGTCAGTGCCTCTTCCCACTGAGGAAGGACTTTTTTTTTGGGGGGGGGGGTTTGAGAAAGGGTCTCACTATGTAGTTGAGACTGACCTGGAACTCACTATGTAGCTCAGGCTGGTCTCAAACTCACAGCGATCCTCCTGCTTCAGCCTCCCGAGTGCTGGGATTACAGGTGTCCACCACCACGCCTGGCCTGAGGATGGCTTCTTGCGGCCGGTCCTTGTGCCCCTTTCCTACACTTTACTGTTTTTTTTTATTGTCACTGTTTTGGTAGCAGGGATCAAACTCGGGTCCTTGTGCTTGGGAGGCAGGCAGTGGAACCACTGAGCTAAATTCCCAGCTACCCTTCCACTCTGGAGCAGAGCCTGCTCTCTGGGTCCAGAGCCGAGTCCCTAACAGGCCGGCCACTACCAGGCAGCCTGTGACTGCAAAGTGACAGCCAAAGGCACCGTGTTTGTTGAATTTTGCGTTGAAGACAGTAACTATGTTAACATAAATTTTGAAAAATCCAAATTTACTTTCAGTTGTTTTGGAAGAAGCGATTTTAGATATTTAAAGGAAACTAATCTTTTTCACTGTATTGATCTAAATGATTCTAAGCATAAAAGGACAGATCAATTTTATGTTTTGAGGTTTTTTGTTTTTTTGTACCAGAGCTCGAACTCAGGACCTTGCAGTTGTGAGGCAGGCGCAAAATAAACAATTCATGAGTTGTTTCGCTGTTGGGTTGTCTTGGATAGGGTCTCTCAGAGTTGCCTGGGCTGACCTTGAACTTGGGATTCTCCTGCCTCACCCTCCCAAGCAGCTGGGGGTTGTAGGAACGCTCCACAGTACCCAGCCAGATTCATGTTCTAAACTGCACACTACTTGAGTCATGTGATGAAGTCTCACGGTGTCCCCTCCGTCCTGCCTGGGATGTGAACGGTCTCCGTCCATAGCGCCATGTTTTACACTGCTCTCAGCCGTGAGTCGTTCAGCACCATCTCTGTTATCAAACCAACTGTCCTGGTGTCCCTAAGCCACCCCTATTTCACTCAATAAGGGCCCCAAAGCCCCACAGCAGTGATGCTGGCCTGGCACGGCGGTGCACTCCTGTAACCCTAGCAATGTGGGCGGCTAACACAGAAGGCGGAGTCTGAGCGTCACCCAGGCTCAAAATTAAAAATGGGCCGGGTGTATACGGCTCAGTGCTGCAGTGTCTCTGGGTTTAATCCCCAGTACTTAAAATAGCAGTAACAACAACAACGAAACACAGTATTAGCTTTCATTTTTTATGAAATACTCAGAATTTTGCTTAAATAAATTAAATATTTAGGAATCGTGTGCTACATTGTGTAACAGTGCAGACTGTTGGATAGTGGCAAAGAAATGTCAACCGCCCAGTAAATGCAGAAGATGAAGGAACAGGACCCGACACTGTACTTCTTTTCAGGTCTCCTCCCCACACACAAAACTCCCCGGACACGAGTGACCTCACCCACCCTAACCGGCAGATGCCTACATTTCCTGACACGCTGGCCCTCACCCCAAAAGGGTCCGACAAAGACCCCCAGGACACAGTTCCCACTCCCGGCAGATACTGAGGCAGCCGCGCCAGCCTAATCCCTCCAGCGGTGTCCGCACTGGGCACTGCAGCACTTGTAGAAGGTGGTCATCGGCTCATCTGCAGAGCGGGTCTGAAGCTGCATGAAGTAGGCGCGGGGGTGTTCGCATTTGGGACACGGTTCTGGCAATGAGAAAAACCAAGTGACCCACGTTACACAGAAATGACGCTTTGATGCTTGTGAAGAACGCACCCCTCAAAAGTAGGTGAAGACCGACTCGTTCATCTGATCTCCCCTGACAAAGTAAGTCTAGGGACACCTGCATGCACTCACCCTGAGGAAGTCACGGAGACCTACAACTTTTGTTTTTTTTTTTCTGTTTTGTTTTTTGAGACAGGGTCTCACTATGTAGTTGAGACTGACCTGGAACTCACTATGTAGCCCAGGCTGGTCTCAAACTCACAGCGATCCTCCTGTCTCAGCCTCCCGAGTGCTGGGATTACAGGCGTGCGCCACCACACCTGGCTTCTACAACTTTAAAACATTCCTCTCCCCTCCCTGGATTCCTCTTTTCTTTTCTTTTTTTTTTTTTTTTTTTTTTTTTTTTTTTTGTGGGTACCAGGGATCAAACTCAGGTCCTTGTGCTTGTGAGGCAGGTGGCAAAACCAGTGAGCTAAATCTCCTGCCCTTGGATTCCTCTTTTCTTTCAAATTTGATTGAAGACCAAATGGGAACAACAAAGCCGGTGAATATGTCAGTCTGTTTTGTGCTACTGTAACAAAATACTTGGTACTGGGCAATAAACAGAGGCTGAAACAACTTTTTCTTTTTCTTTTTTTTTCCTTTTTGAGATAGGGCCTTGCTATAGTCCCACACTGGCCTTGAATCTGGGGTTCAGCCTTCCAAGTAGCTGAGAACCACAAATACACAGCACTCCCTCCCCAGGTAAAACTAGAATAGTTTTGTCACTTTTCTTGAGACAGGGTCTGTGCAGCTCAAGCTGGCCTTGAGCTCACTATGCAGTCCAAGCTGGCCTCAAACTCACGGCAATGCTCTTGCCTCAGCCTCCTAAGTGCCAGAACTACAAGCATGGACCACTGCACCCAGCTACGAGAATAGCTTTGAAGTGAGTGATGGAAAAAGGTTGTCACTGTGAATGCAGCACGGGGTTTCCGGGAAGGACTCAAAACAAAGGAGCTCCAGGGACAGCTGCTTCTTCCTAGAGGTTGCTCACACGGCCCTAAACAGACACCATAGAACCAGACCATTCTGAGGAGGCCTTAAAGGGAAGGAGAGTGCCTTGACAGAACTGGCGGAAAAGCCACCTAGCGATTTTGTAGAGCAGAACTGAAGAGCACGGAGGCCCTTGCACCCTGCAGCTCAGTGACCAGGGCTGCTGCAGGTCTGCTCCGCACTCCCACAGAGCTCCTTCACCAGAGCTGCATCAGCCCCTTGGACTTCTTCCCAGCCCCCAGAATGTCATAAATGGCCCACTCTGTGGTATTCTGTAACAGCAGCACAATGGGACTAAGCTGGTAACTCTCGGGCGGTTGTACTTTGGAGGTCAACACTGGTATTCTCCCCAGGAAGGGTATCACAGCTCCCTCAACAGTGGACATGCGGTATCTCATCTTCCCAGTGGATGACTCCGTACACGGAGCCATTTTAGCAACAGCTTCTCCAGCTGCTTCAACACAGCAGATTTGTGTTTGATTTTAACTTTTTAACATATATGCCTATGTTCCTCTCTGGGGGGAAAGAGAACATTAATCATGAGTTAACCGTTCCCCTCTCAAACAGGTTATAACTCTAATCAATTCCTTTTGTTGGTTTTGAAACAGTCTCACTGCATAGTTCAGGCTGGTCTCGAACTCACAGTGATCCTCTTGCCTCAGCCTTCTGAGTTCTGGGGTTTACAGGCATGTACCACCATGCCTGGCAAAATAAACATTTTACACTTGATCTTAGCCAAAAGGCTGAGAAGCGATGAAATCACGTTTTAAAAAGGTATAGGGATGTAGCTCAGTAAAACACCACCTGCATAGCATGTGCAAGACCCCGGGCTCAATCCAGTGTTTTGAAAGGGACCAAAAAAAAAAAAAAAAAAAAAAAAGATTATAAAGGGTCCTTTTCTTTCCCATCTATGTCTATCAAATAATAATCAAGACAAAATTTTAAAAAAACAAACTTAAATATGCCAGGGGTGGCAGCACACGTCTATAAATCCAGCACGCAGGAGGCTGAGGCAGGAGGATCACTGTGAGTTCCAGACTAACCTGGACTACATACAAAGCAAGACCTTGAGTCAAAACAAAATAAACAACAAAAAATCACTTATTTTACTCAACCTATACTTTTAATCCTCGCTGGTACTAACTTTCTAAAATTCATATTAAAATAAAAATATCTTTTTTTTTGGGGGGGTACCAGGGCCAGGGATCGAACTCAGGACCTTGCACTTGTGCAAGGCAAGGCAGGCAGCAGCACCACTGAGCTAAATCCCTGGCTAAAAATACTTTTTTGTTTCTCTAGTCTCTGACTTATCTCTGGTCACTGTTGCCTTCTTTAGAGTGGTCACCTGTAGGGGCCTCTTACAGCCCCCAGCACTTGGCAACTCAATTCTAGCTCTCACCAGCTATGTGTGTGGGAGCCAGAGATTTCCAGAGACACAACCAACAGCCTATAACAAGAGTTTGCCCAGAAGCTGGGCGTGGTGTCGCACACCTGTAATCCCAGCACTTGGGAGGCTGAGGCAGGAGGATCGCTGTGAGTTGGAGACCAGCCTGGGCCACACAGTGAGTTCCAGGTCAGTCTCAACTACATAGTGAGGCTCTGCCTCAAAAAAAAAAAAGAGGTGGCTCTGAGAATCTAACTCCAGAGCTTATACCAACATTGTTTGTGTAACAAATTTTAAATAATAAACTAAAGAAAAATGCATTTCTCACTTTTAGAAGCCTACACCAAACAAATACGTCACAGATCCTGCCAAGCAGTGACACAGTCAACAACAGCACACTTTCCACAGCTTGCCAATGGAAAAGGCTCTCCCTCTCACCTGCAGTAGAGTCAACGTTCTCCCAGGCTGCTGATCCTCCAAGTACATCGTCCACTTCTTTCAGCTTTGGGTACTTCCGGTTTGTTACCTACCAAAAACAAACCTTCAGACTGAAAGTCAGTGAACAGCACAAACCTAAGCCGCTAAACAGCAACCGCCCCCAGATGTCCCCTTAACTTCCTTCCCTCCACAAAAAGCGAAGAGATGCCAAATGAACAAAGTTCCTATCTGACAGCAACACACCACCGGCATGCAGAGGTCCACTGGGATGTTCTCTAAGCAGAAGACACAGGTTCAGCTGTCAGGTACCTCTGTAAAGACTGGGAGAAGCCCCAGAGCAGCAGGGGTAATGGCTTGGATGTGACCTGCTCTTCTCCCAGACCTCTGAGAGGATACCTCACATCAGATAACACCTTCCCATACCTCTTATGAGAGGTATCCCAAGATGAAAGAAACAAAGGGAAGCCAATCAGTACCACGTAGCTGGGTAGCCCAACCACTCCCAGGAAGAAAATTTCAAAGTAGGTCACTCTTGGTTTCTTTCTCAAATTTTATCAGACATTCCTGAAATTTCAAAATCACATAAAAGCTCATCTGCCCATAGTTTCATGCTCTAAAACCACACAGCTGTAAGGTGCAACAGGCAAACATTAAGAATGAGGGAGCAGTAATGTGTCCTAAATACTAAAAAGCAAAGTTGGATTATAAGGGAAAATTACAAGCTATATAATACAGTGTGCATCATTCACACCTTACAGACAATTAATATATTCTAGATTCCGTTCTAGATGCTGAGCCTAGTACACAGGAGAAAACGAAACAGAAATCTCTGCCCTCCCAAGCTTATATCCTAACATTAACAAGACACACAAACTACTAAGTACATTAAAAAGTTATGAGGCCCATGGAAAAAAATAAAACAAGGAAGCCGGGCGTGGTGGCGCACGCCTATAATCCCAGCACTGGGGAGGCTGAGGCAGGAGGTTCGCTGTGAGTTGGAGACCAGCCTGGGCTACACAGTGAGACCCTGTCTCAAAAAACCCAAAATAAATAAATAAATAAAACAAGAAAGATAAACTAGGAGGGGCTACAATTTTAAATAGAATAATCACCTAAGTAGGACAAGACCAAGGAGCCAGACGGCGATCTAGGTCGAAAAGTAACACCTGCAAAGCCCTACCGGTGCCATGTGCTCGATGGGAGATCTTCCAGCAGGCCCATGTGACTGGGTTCGGGACAAAAGAGTTAAGGGAAAGCACGCTGGCACCCGAAGTCAGAGACGCAACATGGGAAGCGGGCCCGGGGAGCACTGCGGAACCGCTCTACGTTTCCGAGCTCAACTCGGACTCTGACGCGGCCCTATCACGACCACTCCGGGAGCGCGGGGCCAGACGGGGAGGTCCCTGGTGAGCCAGGGGGTGGCCGCGGCCAGCCGGGGCGACAACACCGAGGGAGCAACGGCTGGACTTCGGGCCCTGCACCCCGCCGGAAGGCGCGGTGACCGCGCAGACACAGGCCGAGTCGCGGTGGCCGGGAGGGAGGCGGCAGCCGCGCGGGAGCCCAGGGCCCACCTTGCGGGTGATGTTGTGCACGTAGGGGCAAGTGTTGCAGGCGAAGCGGTGACAGCGCTGTCCCTCCTCCACGATCAGCCCGTTCCCGCAGCCGGGGCAGAAAAGCAGCATGACGAGCACACAACCGAGTCCCACGGCCGCAGCTCACACAGACAGACGATCCCGCTCCTCCAACCAATCCGCAGTCCGCTTGCTCCCAGCGGGCCTTGCGGCAGGCGGTCCCACATTTCTCATTGGTCATTGCTGCCGTCCGCCCCTCGGCTCACCAATGGTTGGACGGCCTCAGCTTGGAGGGCCCAGGGTTTGCGCGTGCGCGCTCCGAACCTCTTCACCCCCTCCCCTTCCCCCCCCCCCCCAGCTGGATGGAAGCATCCCGGGAACCAGAGGCTCTGGAAGACTCGGAGGCCGCGCGTGGATCGGAGGAGCTGGAGGACGATGAGGATGAAGAGGAGACGCTGCCTCACTCCGAGGCCGTGGACGTGTTCCAGGAGGGTCTCGCCATGGTGGTGCAGGACCCGCTGCTCTGCGACCTACCGATCCAGGTAGGCGAACTGCCGGATCCGAGGAAGGCGCCTCCGGAGTAGAGATTACGGGCGTGGGCTGCCCGGCCCGGCCGACTTCCTCCCCACTACCCAGTGCTGGGCATTGCCGAGCTGCATCCGCTGCCCACCCTCTACTTTCTTTTGGGGGGGAACTCGAGCTCGAACTCGGGACCTTGCGCTTGCGAGGCAGGCTGCGGCACCACTGAGCTAAATCCCCGGCCAGCCTCTGTTTTCTTGAATACTTCAGTGAAGCTTTTTATCATTACTTTTTGATACCTGGTGATGTTTTTGCACACCTGCCGCACCCTAAGTCGGAAGGCGCGTTAGGATCTCAACCAGCAGGGGCTGGGAGGGAGAAGGGTTGGCCCCAGCGTCTTCTCTCAAACCAGTCCCATCCTCACGCGGGCCCATTCTCTTCACTGGTCCTTTGCCCCGCCCCGGAGTCTGTCCTCTGGATATTGTATAAAAACGTGGAGGGCTCGGGTGTAGCTCAGTGGTGCAGCACTTGCCTAACACAGATGAGGTCCCAAGTCTATCCCCAGTACAGCCTAAGTAAATAAATAAATGGACAGGGTACTGAGAAACAGAACTCCCTAACATACGGGCAGCAGCTTATTCTCCTTGTTGCTCTTCGTAAAAAGAGGCATCACTTTTGGCCACCGTCAGCTTGTTTTGTTTGTTTTCAGTAATAGAGGCCCAGGGTTCCCGCCTCAACCTTTGGTCTTTCCCAGGTTACTTTGGAAGAGGTCAACTCCCAGATAGCACTAGAATATGGCCAAGCAATGACAGTCCGAGTATGCAAGATGGATGGAGAAGTAATGCGTAAGTGCTGTCGTCTTCCTTTTCTCCCTGTCCTTGCTCCAGGAGAAGATACTATTATCAGAGCTCATGGGTGAGAAACTCCGGGCCACGCCCAGGGGTCCTGGGACGCCCACAAGCCCATCCTGACCAACGGAGCCTCGGAGCCAGACAAGCTCTGGACCGCTCTCCCGCCCTCAGAGACGGCTCTGGATTCCCACGAGGGTCTTCTCCCACCTGTGTCCGTTTGTGGTTGCAGCTGTGGTGGTCGTGCAGAACGCCACGGTCCTGGACCTGAAGAAGGCCATTCAGAGATATGTGCAACTCAAGCAGGAGCGTGAGGGGGGCATTCAGCACGTCAGCTGGTGAGTGGAGGAGCGGACCCTTCTCCGCACCCCTTCCTGGGGCTGGCGTGAGGCCGCTGCGGGAAGCGCCTCCACCTTTGCACCGCCCCAGCCTACGTCCGCTACAGAGCTGTCGTGCGAGCGTGCAGATGGGCCGAGGGCTCCTACCTCTGCTGTTCTCTATACACTCGTGCTGGAAGCAGCGTCACCCCACCTGCACTGCTGGATTCTTCACCCGGGCACCTCAGGCCATTACTACATCTGAAATGGTCTCCCTAGTCAGGCAGTGTCCTTGCATCTGCCTCGGTCCTGCTGTGTACACTGTACAGAAGAAAAGCCCATACAGCTATGCACCTCAACCCCTCATCCCACTGCTGTTCCCCTGCTTTGGGTAGAAAGGGGTTGATCGAGTCTCCGTTTTGCAGGTCCTATGTGTGGAGGACGTACCATCTGACCTCCGCAGGAGAGAAGCTCACAGAGGACAGGAAAAGGCTCCGAGAGTAAGTTCAGGCCGTGTCTTGAACTCTAGAGGGACACGTAGTCCGTTACCCTCTGCAGACCTGTGCTCTGTCAGAGGGTGCGGCAGGAACACCTTTGACAGCCCTGAAACCAGGAGCTTCTACTGGGTGAACAGCAGGGAGAGGAGCAGCACCAGGGCCCCTGCTGATTCCCACTGCTGAGAGCAGGCACGAGGTTACGGCCGCTGCTGGTGCTTTATGGCCTGCGGGGTGCACACGGCACCTCTCGGCCTCCCTCAGTACCACGCTCATTGTCACTTGCTCTTTCTTGGTCCTTCACAAGCCTTGGGGGGGCGTTAACCACAGTCCTTCCATGGGTCAGACAGACATTATCGTTCCTTTTTTTCCAGTTATGGTATCCGGAATCGGGATGAGGTGTCCTTCATCAAAAAGCTGAGGCAAAAGTGAACCTCACACAAGGACACCTTGATTCAGTGGTTGAGCTTTCCCAGCAAGATGGATCCCTCCAGTCAACGTTCTCCTCATAAAAAAGGATGTTAGGGTGACTGTGTCCACACTGCGCCCAGTGGGACCTGTCAGTGTGAACCTTGGGTCCCTCAGGACTAGGATAGGGCAAGCCTGTGTTCCTGCTTTTCTGTGAACTTGACCTGACCTCTTGCTGGACTTAAAAACCTTGGTCCCGGGGCTGGGGGCCTGGCCTTGTGTACACAATAAAGCTGTTTGCTTCATATTTTGAAGTCAGAAAGCTGTGTCAGAAAGTACCCTGTGTAGGGGGTGTGGCTTTGCCCCGTCGCAGAGGGTAGGACATGGCCAAGAACTGGCACACGAGGTGTAGTCCGAGAGAGCACCCCGAGTCCTGTGGCCATGTCACGTGCTATGACCATGGTCTCCACAGCAAGGATTTGTGAAGAAAAGCTAAGTGGCTGTTTTCTGTCTGTGCCCGTGAAGAAACAAGGACCTGCCAGGCGTCTACAATCCCAGCACTCGGGAGGCTGAGGCAGGAGGATTGCTGTGAGTTCAAGGCCAGCCTGGGCTACGTAGTGAGTTCCAGGTCAGTCTCAACTACATAGGAAGACCCTGTCTCAAAGACCAAAGAAACCAGGACCTGCCAGTCTCGCAGAGCCTGCACTGGCAGTAAGTGTGTGACACAAGTGTACCTGGGCCGCCAGCCTCCACGCGTAGAGTTCCCAAGAGCAACAGCCTCCCAAGCTCAGTGGACAGAAAGGCAGCAAGGGGTGGAAACAGGCTCAGGGGATACCGACGGGGTGCTTCCCACTGCGGATGTGGGAGATGTGGCAGTCCCTCCCCAGGTCTGTCCAGCACTGGCTTACCAGTCCCTCCAAGAAAGGCAGGCAAGGTGCACCCACCTGGCTGCAGGAAGAGGTAAGAGAGTATGTGGCTGCATCTGTTCTGGGATTGTGGCTCGGGGGCCAGATCCTGCAGGGCCTCCCTCCACTGCCCCAGCCAGAAACCAGGAAGGAGGAGACAGCCCCAGTCCAGTTAGTGGCAGCTAAAACGCTCCCGGTCCATTTATTGGCCACATGCAGTGGTCGTCGAGGGACTAGTTAGAAGGGTTATCATGGGAATTCGTGTAATAAATGCCCGGCAGTATAAAGGAACAAGGCACAAGAGGTCTGTGTCCAGAAAACGCAAGTCCCACACGGATGAGGCAGAGTCCTGCGTGCCTGTGAGGGTGAGGGTGGTCATGGCCACCAGCACCCACGGCCGGCTCAGTGGAGCTGAGCGTCCAGCTCATACTTCTCACAGAACTTGTCGGTGAAGGGGATGCAGGTGAGGAACTCGCACCACTCACAGCGCACGGGATAGAAGTAGAAGAGGGTCACCAGGCCGGCCAGCAGGCCCAGGAAGACCGCCTGGGAGACGATGATCTGGCAGCGTTTGCGGTACAGGTCAAACCTGCCGAAGCTGATGTAGGGCAAGAAAGCAAAGGAGAGGAAGAGGCCGCTGACGAAGCCCGAGATGTGCGCAAAGTTGTCGATCCAGGGCAGCAGCCCGAAGGCGAAGAGGAAGAGCACCACAGCCAGCAGCTTGAAGAAGGCGCGCCAGGGCCGTGCCAGGATCTGCCAGCTCTGGAAGAGCTCCACGAAGAGGCAGGCCAGGATGCCAAACTGCGAGCCGGCCGGGCCCACCTGGGGGCAGTGGCAGTGACAGGCGGCTGTGAGCCGGCCGGGCGAGCAGCCTCCTGGGCCCAGAGCACACCGGGACCGAGAACCAAAGAAGACTCTCCCAGGCGGGGCACTGGGGCTCGGTAAGACCGGGTTCAGGCAGGGCCGTAGGCCCACGTGGAGGTCCCCACCCAGGGGGGCAGCCTTACCTCCGCCCTGTATGGCAGGAAGATGGCACTGGCCAGGTTGCCAGTGACGCCACTCAGCAGATAGATGATGGCTATGCGGTGCCAGCCTGCTAGCTTTTCCAGGTCGCGCAGGACAGTCATCTGGAAGCAAACGGACACCAGGCAGTGCAGAATCCTGTGGGTGGCAGGGGGTGCAGGATAGGAGCACTCAGCAGGGACAATGGCTCCACCGCCACCGGCCAACCGCTCCCGGGGTCCCCGAGGCCACCTGCCCAGGCCAGTTTCACTTGCCCAGCGTGCAGGAAGAGGGACAGCCACAGGCGGTAGAACTGGTCAGGCACCTCAGGGTTGAGGAAAGGCAGGAGACCGCACACATCATCCATGCAGTGCACCTGTGCAGAGTGGCCGGTCAGTACCGGAAGTAACCGGGCACAAGGGCGGGGACACACCCCGGAAGCCAACCTGAGAGCAGAGCGTGGCCTCCTCGTGGAAGTAGCCTCGCATGAAGTCGCAGTACTCCCGGGAGGTGATTTCACACCTGGAAGGTCAGGCCAAGGTCGGGAGGGTGACACCCTGCATTGAGGGGATCGCTGGGGTCTAAGGGCAGAGGCATCTGCTCCTACTACCCAGGCCAACATCTCCGACCCGTGCACCTGCCCACTTGCTGCCTACCCTTTGCTGACCCTTTCTCACCCCACAGCCCTGTTACATCTTGAATTATTTCAGGACGTGGTGTTCTGTTGCGGGTGGTTACCGGGGATTGAACCCAGGGACCCTAGCCCTTCGCTGACTGGCTTTGGCAGTACTGGGGACTGTACCAGGGCCCTGCACATGCTAGACAAGCACTAAGCTGATTCTCCGTACTTTGTACTTTGAGACAAGCTGTTAAGTTGCCCAAGTCCCTCAAGCTCATGATGCTCTACCTTGGCCTCCTATGTAGCTGAGATTATAGGTGTGTGCCGCCGCCACACGCGCCAAGACGTGGTGAGGGAGAAGCGTGCGGTCTAGGACCGTGAAGTGAGCCCAGAAACACGCACCGCACACCTACCTGCCCTTGGTGCCAATGCAGCAGGGCCGGCCGGTTATGACACAGTCCATGTGAGGGTGATTGGTGTGGTTCCCAGCACTGTTTTTGGTACAGATCTAGGTCACAAATAGGGAAGAGCTAGGTCACGGCCTCCCCCGGTTCTTGGCCCCACATCCAATTAGGGGGCTGAGGCAGAGATGGGCGGTGTGATGGGGTAGAAACAGGGCCTTCTTTAACTCCAGCAAACCACCATGCCCTAAAGCCTCAGCTGGGCCATCCGTCGGTGGGAGGACATCGCCTGACCCTCCCGTTCTCTACCTAGAGCCCTCGCCTGGAGAAGGAGGCCTTATTGGGCAAAGACCAGGGACGCAGCAGCTAAAAACGGGTGGGCCCACAGTGGGAGTCTCTGGTGTCACCAGTGGGTAGAGTATGGCCTCCTACCCCACATGACGAGTACCCCCAAAATCCCCCGACTTCTGCTTACCGGCCACTTGGTGATGTCTTCTGGCCACTCGTGGGGATCCTCAGAGGAGGGCTCATCACACACCCTGCACGAGCCCAGTACATGGTTGCAGCCTGCTCCAGCCCGGTTGGCGCCTTCCCCCCCAGCGTGCAGTGAGCAGGAGCACCTAACCCTTCCAGGAGATGTGGGCAGAGGCAGGGAAGGCGACAGCCAGCCGGACTAACCTGGGGTCTTGGTGGCAGACAGAGCCAAACTGCCTCTTGTGACCGGCAAGGTCTGGGGCACTGGGATGCCTGGGCCACTTCACCCACACTGCCAGCGTGGACTGCAGGGACACAGGGTCAGCCCCGGTCAGAGCCCAGCCCTTCCCGGTTCAGTCAGCACGGTGTGGGGTCTGAGTCAGGAGTCAAAGCAAAGCCACGGAGCTCCTCTACTCCACCACTTCACCCCTAGTCTACACTCCTAAAGTGCACTCACAGCCAGAGGAGATTCTGTCACACCGAGTTCAACAGCCTAGTAATTCCTAGCAGTTTAAAAGCGGCCTCTGTGTCCTACGTCAGGAAACATGAACGACGCACCTCCACATCAGATCCTGAGAGCTCGGGAGGCAGCGGCACTTACACTAACTAGGGCACAGGCACAGCACAGAGCCAAACCAAGACCAAACAAAAAGGCAACTAATCATCTACGGGAACTAGAGACAGAGGAGGGCAGGAGTGAGAGGTCATGACAGCCACAGGCAAGGCGTGATGCATCAGAAGCCAGGGTAGCAGAACGTGGTGGCACAGGACGGTAATCCCAGCACTTGGGAGGCTGAGGCAGGAGGATCGCTGCAAGTTCAAGGCCAGCCCGGACTACATGAGTCCAAGGCCACCCTGACAGTGAGCCAGGGTGAAGTCTGGGGACACGGAGAGCCAAGGGCAGGAGCCGTGCAGACCCACCGAGCACTCCTCCTCCGAGGTCTGCACGCAGCCCGAGCGGTCGTTGCGCACGCAGCAGGCAGAGTGCTTCTCCCGTTCACGAGCAGTGCTGATGAAGCTGTGCACCTGTGGGTCCTGGCGCATGCAGGGTGAGAACTTGGCACCCAGGTGAATGAGGGCCTCCTGCAGAGAAAGAGACAGCAGCTGGGGCCCGGGCCCCCCAACCTGCCCTGCCAGGCCCCGCCCTCAGCCCCCGCCCTCACCGAGCTGGGGCCGATCCAGAAGTTCTCCTGCTGCACGTACTTGACATTCTCGTAAACACCCCGGTTCCGCAATACCTGGGGGACAGCCAGGATCAGGCCAGGCTGAGCAGGACGCCACCTCCCAGCGCATGGCCCGAGGGGGTCCAGGACCCAGAGCCACGCACGCGGCCCCGGGGCGCGTGAGAGCTCACCGAGTCCACCGTCTCATGCTGCGAGAAGCCCACGGGCGCGAAGCCATAGATGCTCACGGCTAGAACGGTGACCAGCGAGTGCACAAAGGTGAGCCAGTAGGTGAAGAAGGGCCTGCAGGCGGAGCATGAGCCAGTGTCCTCCGCCGGCC
>NW_022900946.1:22880943-22881229 GCF_012274545.1 Fukomys damarensis | reverse complement strand
GCCGCGCTCCAGGGGCCTGCGGGAAGCCAACACGTTCACTACCCCCACCTGCCGCGGTCCGCCCAGCGGAGGAGGACGCTGGTCAGCCTCTGGCCGGCCGATGGGCCCTGTGGGCCAGGCCTCTTCCTTACCAGCAGGAGCAACGCGGCCCCGCCCAGGACCCACAAGAGGCTCCGGACCTCAGCCACACTGACCAGGTCACTTCCTCCTCCCGGCTGAGAGGTGCAGCCCGGGGGTTGCATTTCCCAGGAGGCAGCAGCGACTGGGGGCGCCGCCGGCTTCCCAG
>NW_022900946.1:22869895-22880462 GCF_012274545.1 Fukomys damarensis | reverse complement strand
GGTCACTTCCTCCTCCCGGCTGAGAGGTGCAGCCCGGGTGTTGCATTTCCCAGGAGGCAGCAGCGACTGGGAGCGCCGCCCTGGCTTCCCAGCCACCGGGAATCTCCGGCTGCGGCAAATGTTGGCGCTCACTCCGCAGGGACCGGCAGCGCTTCTCCCTGCGGACCCCACCCTGCCTGCTGCACTCACAGCATCAAGTGGCTGCGCTCCAGCTCGCTGCGGTCCAGGGCCCCACCCGTGAGGTCGGCCTGCTCAGGGGCTTTCTCCCAGGCCTTGAGCGCGGCCTCCGACGGGGACTCAAACACCTCGTCCGGGTATGTGGACAGCTCCTCATGGAGGACACCTTCCTGAGCAAACACGCGAGGTCAGGATGCTGCAGACACGGAGGAGATGGGGTGGCGCCCCAGGCTCCTCTTACCCGGGCGAAGAAAGACGTGTCCAGCTCATCAGGGAAGTCCACCGTGTCCTCCTCCAGGAAGCTGGCAGGGGTAAAGCTTCGGCGCTGTGCTCGGCGCAATGTGCCATCCCTAACAGAGCGGCCCTACGGGCAGGAAGGCAGCCCTGAGATGTGGCGGCTGGCTTTCCCCACGCTCACCTTTGGCCTCCGTACCTACCTTCACTAGCGCTGCAGCTGCCCGGAAGCTCATCTTGGCCACAGACTCACGCTTGCGTCTCCGAGGGAGTCGGTTGAAACCTGAGCGGGAGCTGGAGAAGGAGCAGAGGGAGGCAGCACCTGGCGTGACAGGCGTGTGCGGAGCACTCAGGCCATCAGCAGTGTCGTCTGCCTGGCGGAAGGCCCGGCCCCGGGCCAGAGGGTCTATGATCTGGCAGAGGCAAGGAGATGCTAGAGTCAGGGCTGAGAATGCCTCATGGGGTCTCCCAGCCCAGCCAGACCCGTAGATGCCTCACAGCGAGCGCTCAGTTGCTACCTTCTCACTCTTCACCGGCCCTGCACAGCCCCACGGGCATCACCCCACGCACAGCACCTGCGAGGCTCCCTCTCCCTCTCCCTCTGCCTCGGGATGCCCTCCTATCCAAGACATTGCCCCGGTGCAATCCCAGGACTCGGCCTCCCCACCCACCGTGGTTCTTCCCTGATTAACTCAGGTGCCTTCCTGGGACCAGCTCATTGCCTTCCCAAATACGAGCCCCCGAGGACAGTCCTCTGCTCTGGCTAATGCTCCGGGCCAACCCAAGGAGAGTAACGAGGGCCCGCAAGGGTCCGCAGAGCCGCGCACCTTCTGCATCCCCAGCTGGCACGGCCCCACATAGAGCGGAGGCGGAGTCTCAGTACTGGTCAGCGACACATTGTCCTGGCTGGGCAGGTCCAGCTCCCGGATGACCTGAGGCTTCAGCTTCCCGTATCGCTGGCTGCAGTGACGGATGCTTTTGCGTTGCCACTTCTGCGTGCTGTCACTGTCTTTGCTCACGCCGAACCAATCAGCCGTCCCCCTGACATGGGAGGGACTCAGCGCGGGGCAGCCCAACCTACTCCTCCCAGGCAGGGGATCTCAAAGGGCAACCTCCAGGCAACATGCTCTGCCCTAGGCCTCCAGGCACCGCAGGGCCTGGTGTCCAGGTTGGTAGAACCTAATCCTGAGGACAAGCGGGCTCCAGCTCTAGCCTCCCCAAACAGTAAGCCAACTCCAGTTCCCACTAGAGCACATCTTCAGGCCTCGCCCAGGCAAGCCACACTTAGGTCCCCACCCCAGCCACGGCTCCAGACGGTGGCTGCAACCCAGGACACCACAGAACTCAGCAGGTGCCACGGGCCTAGGCAGACTGCCCACAACCCTAGGACATGCAGAGAAACACCGCGAGCACCTGTCCTGAGGGGACCCAGGAAATGCCGACCACTCCGGCAGCTCCAAGAGGACGCACGACATGCACACACCAAAAACATCAACACACTCATGACCTGCCTGAGGTACCTGAGCAGGGACCAAGAGAGAGACTGGCGCTGTGGGGAGGCCCTGTGGGCAGCCCAGGGACCTGGGAGGGGCAGAGTGTGAACTCGCCCAAAGCGTACCTGTCGGCTGTGAGGGGCCAGAGCGTTAGGGTGGGGGAGACAGGACAGTGGGTGTGGAGGAGCAGAGAGGGGGTGGGATGAGAGCACTCAGGTCCCAGAACAGGAGGCCAGGGAGGAGACCCAGGCAGAGGAGGACCTGAGACAGCAGAGGGCCCTGCCCTGCTCTCAGCCCCAGTGCCCGAAAGGGGACCTGTGTGCTGCCTTGTGGACCCCACTCCAGCCCCACCCCGACCCGCAGAACAGCCAGGGCACCGCAGTACCTGCGGATGGTCTGTGTGATAGACATCTGCCGCTGCAGCACAGGCCGCCGGGGCTCACGGTACGGGGAAGGCACACGGGCGGTCTCGGCCGGCATGCTCACACTCCGCAGGAAAGCCTGGCATCTTAAGGGCTGGGCAACAGGGTCATGGTAAGGCGCCTGCCTGGGACACACGCACAACCCCTGCTGGCCAGGGCCTACCTGCAGGAAGACAGGTTCCTCTGTGGCCAGGGGCACCGCAGCCGGGATGTCCAGCTTTAACCAAGGCGGCTTCTTGCGCTGCAGACTGCTTGTGCTGTCCCTGCGGGCCTCATTCATGGTTCCAGGTAGAGTGAAGCAGGCCTGGGGATACAGGGTGCCATTCAACAATGACAAAGCTGACAGACCTCTGAAGATCTGTCCACTACGCCCAGACCAGTGAAGCTGTGATAAAGCCAACAGGAGTCCTCACGGCTGTCACATGCCTTGTACGGACATGCTCTGTGCTTGCCTTGCTCCTCCCCACAGACAGGTCCTCAGACAAGATGAATCCATGGGACAACATGGGGGGGGCAAGGATTTTGCTCAGTATTTCCACTGCCTGCCTCGCAAGCTGAGTTCGATCCTCGATGCCATAAATAAATAAATAAATAAATAAAATTGGGAGCACCTACTATGAGTAAGATCTTTGGAGTGCTTGGCACACACTGGAGAAGCAGGTCAAAATCCCCACCCTCTCAGCCAGGCATGGTGGCTCATGCCTGTAATCCTAGCACTCAGGAGGCTGAGACAGGAGGATGATGGACAGTTCGAGGCCATCCTGGGCTACATAGTGAGTTCACAGCCAGCCTGAATTACACAGTGAGACCCTGTTTGTTTGTTTGTTTAAATCCCTGCCCTCCTGGGGTTTAGATTCTAAATAACAACAACCCTATACATAAATAAAAGAAACCACATTAAAAGATGCTAAGTGTGATAAGGAAATTACAGCTGTTTGTGAGGGGACAGTGAAGCCTCCCAGTGACACGACAGCCAAGCAAAGGCTTCAAGGCGGTGAAGATGGAGCACAGCTGGACTGAGCAGCATGCACACACAGGGGCAGCAATGCGAGGCCTGAATGAGGGCCAACTCCAGCTGATCTGCCCCAGACCTCACTGCCCTGACCACCACGACTTCTGCTCCCCAGGCAGAGGCCCACTAAACATACAACCACCTGTACAGGGTGTGTGGCCCCTGCTGCATACAGGAAGGGCCACTCTCAGAGAAAGCCATGGCTCTCCAGGGTGGCAGAGCAGCAAACGGGACAGCAGGCTCCTTTGTGCAAAGGAAAATCTGGGAGCAGGAACCATGATGACCACCAGGTGGCATGACACACCTAGAAAGGGCAGGGAGGAGCCAGGCACTGGGACAGGTGCCTCACAGCACCCCGAGCATCTGAAACAACGAATCTGCCATGCTGGCACTGGGAGGGATCCAGGGTAGAGAGGTCAGGATTCAGTCTGGGCTATCACTGCCTTGCCATGAGTCTGAGGCAAATCCTGGCTGGCCGCCTCGGGACTCTTTCCCTCCTTACAAATGTCAGCCACTGCAGATCTGTACACCTCTTCCCCAAGGACCACAGGGTCTGGAAAGTGAACAGCCAAGGAGGTTCCTGGAGCACAGCCGGAACGCAGATGGGAGTGGGGCTATCTGAAGTAATACTGGAGGGCAGAAAATCCAAAATTCCTCAACCATCTCAGCGTGTGGACCCAATGGGGTCTAAGCAGCAGCACGTGAAGACACCCCACCCTACCCTATACCTTCAGAAACGGCCTCAGGAGTTTCCTCGACTGCTTGAAGGAGACAGAGAAGCCCCACCCACACTGTATAAACAGGGAGACTGAGGCCTACAGAACAGAGGTTTGTCTTGCTCAAGGTCACATAATCAGAGCATTATACCCACGGACAGGCCCAGGATGCTGCTCAGAGCTTCTCCATTGACCAAGGAACACCCAGAATAGTGCATAAGGGCCTTACACTGGCCAAGAAAAGCACTACACTACTGGCCACAATAGCTCCTGGTTTTGTATCTCCTGGGACAGCCCTAGAACAGTGCTCACAGCAACCGCCGGCCCTGCGCTAACCACTGTCCAGGAGCAGGAGACAGCGGAAGGGAGTCCTTCGGGGATGCCCACTTCCCACCCTCACATCCCAACCTTCTCCAAGCTCTGGGTCCCAGACGGCGGCTGGGAGACCCAGCTTGGAGACGGCCCCAGACACGCCGCTTAGGAGCCCTTCTGAAGGCGGAGTGCTTCATCTCGGCATCCCGGCTCGAGGGCAGCCTTTGTCTCCCCACCGCTGGGCTTCTGCCCAGTCTGTGCCCCAGTGTTAGGGGAGGATGACAATAGCTGACAAGAACATACCCTGCTGGGAAGCAGACGGGCAAGGTTTCTCCGGGAGCTGAGCTAGTCCGGCCCACCCGACACACCAGGTGCCCAGCCCAGACCGGGATGCCGTGGTCACCTGGCCCCGGTCAGCATCCCGGAGCAGCCACCTTCCCATCTTCCCAGCCCTCTCTTCATGGATCATATGGATGCAGAAAGGTCACCCCGCTGGCAAGAGAACGGCCTAAGGGTCACCTCTGAGTCTCAGACACTACTGGCAGAATCAGAGACGGTATCAGGTGTGCTGGGACAGTAGGGTGGTCTCGGGGTGAGGGGTCCTCAACCCGCAGAGCTGTGATCACACCCTTTTATCCAGGCAGGATGACCCTGCAGGCAGGGACCTCAGCGGTCTGCTCCCCAAGGATATGTTGAGCCCCAAGGGGTCTAGAAGGCGGATACCAGACAAGATAGAGACACCCTAGGATTTTAGGCAGGGAAACCAGCCGGCCTTCAGTTTATTCTGAGGGGCCACACTGCCACCCAACAGCCACAGACCTCTGCTAGTTTATCTTGTCTCCAGGAAAATTCCATGTTGTTGGTGAGGCTGTTTATGGGGCCCAGAAAGGAACAGAGCCAAGAGAGGAGGCTGGGATGAGGATGGTGAGGGAGGGATCCATGGGTCAGGAACTGGCCTCTCCAGGAACTTGCCCCCGCTCTGCCCAGCGCTTCTAGGTAACATCCAGTCGATGCCTTGCTCAGGAGTACAAGTGACCTTTTTTTGCGTTTTGTTTTGTTTTATTTTTGAGACGGGGTCTTACTATATAGTTCAAGCTAACCTTCAACGCACTCTGTAGCCCAGACTGGCCTCGAATCACAGCAATCTTCCTGCCTCAGCCTTCTGAATGCTGAGATGACAGGCGTGCGCCACCACAACCGGCAAGTGACCTTTGCCAACTGATTCACACACATTCATGATGCTCCACAGTTGCCCCCCAACCTACCCCAGAGCCTGTCCTCAGTTCTGGCTCCCTCCCATCTCAAGGCCCCTGTGCATACGTTCTGCCTCACTTGGACGTGTTCTAGGACCTCCACCCTCAGTATGCATGAGGAGCTCTCCTCTGCGCCTGACACTTCCTAGCCTGGATCCACCACCCCACCCAGCAAGGCAAGGGCTACTGGGGAACACATTCACACACGTGGCCCTCTGTCCTGCCGCTGCTGGTCCACGGTGCCCAGGAGAGGCTGGGTCCAGAACCACCACTGGGTAACACTGCTCTCTGCAAAGCTCAAGCTAGCAGTGGCCTGTCAGCAGGATCTGGGGTATGAGGGACTGCTGCAGGAGATGACTCCTCCGGTGGGCCCTGGAGGAGAAGCTGACCGGCATGAGCAGGCAGGACTGGGGACAGCGCAAGCTGAGAGGGAGAGGCTATGTGCGAGCAGGCACAGTCCACTCAGCCAGCCCACAGCTGGCCCCAGCTCCTGACTGACTATGCAGTCTCCTGGGGTGGAGGCAGCAGGGCACAAGGCTCTAGGTCTGGCGGGCAGGAAGGAGACACCCACGCTGCCTCGGTGCTGTCTCCCGCCTTGTGCCCGGGTCCTCAGCTGGGCCTCAAGTGAGTGGGCCCAGACCGGACGAAGCCTGGGCCAAGCAGCGGCACACTGCCGGCCTACAGTGGCTCAGCGCGCAGCCTCCCCCGGGCACACAGTGGGCTCTTGTTCCCAGTGGTCCCGGGGGACTCTCCCCTCTGCTGGCCCCTCACTATGGGGGGAACCGTAGCCCACGAGGGCCTGACTGCCCAGGGCCACAGCATGAGTCACTCCGCAGCACCAGGAGACGCCCAAACCAGCTACTGGAACAAAGTGGGAAGTACTGGGGATCGATGTTAATGCCGCCGCACCGAACCAAGTCAGGCCAGGGAACAGGGGACCTCACGGGCACTCCAGGCAGCAGGACGAGCCAGCAGGAGCAAGGCCCGGTACGGCTGAGGGTCAGGCGGGTCAGGGGCGCCACAGAGGGCGTGCAGAGTCAAGTCCACGCTAGCTGCCCGTGAGACCGGCGTGGGGGGGCGGAAGCGGCTCTCTGCAGCTATGTGGGCAGAGACTCGAGACTAGGAGGGGACCAAAGGGAGTCCTGCCGACATGGGTTCCTGCTCTAGGACGGGTGGGGACCCTCCGGGCTGACCCCACACGTGGGTGCGGGAAGAGCCGAAACATGGCAAAGCCAATGGGGAGAGGCCAGGCCCGGGCACTGCACACCTCCTACAACCCCGAACAAGCCCCAGTTTTCTCATCTAAAGATCACAGGTCATACATAGCAGGGCCTGGCACACAGTAGGTGCTCAGTAAGTGGCAGCTGAATCAACACCAGAAAGACTGGTGCAGCCTGCAGAGGCCAGAAGGGAACGGCCAAAGCTGCAGGTGGGAGCCGGAGGCATGAGAGGGGGAGCCACGAGGGCCCTGATTTGGGAAGGTGCAGCGGCCACGTGAAAACCGCAGCCTCGGGTGTGAGCAGCACGCACCTGAGCACACTCACAGGGCGAGTGGAGGCAGAAGGCACGGTCAGCCCCAGAACCAGTACCAAGCCCAGGCCACGCTCTGCTCAGGAGAACCACCCATTCCAAGTTCAGCCGGAACAACAGGACCCAGCCCGGGGTACCTTTAGCTCACCCACACCCAGCCCGAGAAAGAGCAGGTTTCTTCTGCACTCCTTGCCCCTTGGACTCTGCCTCCTCTTTGGCCTAGAATCTGATGCCAAGCCCCAGAGTACCCTCTGGGAGAAGGGATCCCTGAAGCCCACATGCCATTCCTCCACCATATGCTGTAACCTGCATTGCAAAATGGAACTTTAAAAGTTAGAGAATCCTGTCATCCCAGCACTCGGGAGGCTGAGGCAGGAGGATCTCTGTGAGTTCGAGACCAGCCTGGGCTACACAGTGAGTTCCAGGGCCGTCTCAACTACAGAGTTTAGAGTATCATCTTTTAAGGTAAGCAACTTCCCCGTATTTCCTCCTTCGGTCTAAAAGAAGTGATAGGATAAACGGATGCCCCCAGGAGGCCAGAGCCCAGGTTCCTCTCCACAAGAAACAATTAAAGACACCTGAAAGTGATAAAGCAGGTGTGACGACTACACGCCTCTCTCTGCTCCTCCTGCCCTGTTCCTTACTGGAAAGGATCCTTACCACCTGTACATGCCAAGACCATGACTTGAAGCAGGTGGACCCCTCCATCTCCTCGGACATACGTCGAATAAATCCCTTTTTCCTTTTTACCAAAATACAGAGGCCCCTTGATGTATGAACTCAACTTGTTCGAAAGAGCCAGTTGTAACTCAACTTGGTCAAATAAAGGCTCAGGCTCCTTGACACAGCCTTCAAAGTCTCTCTCCTGCAGACTGGAAGATCTCAGTAGCCCAGGATTTCTCCATTAACCCCACACAGGAAAAGATGTAGTAATGTTCCTTCTAGAACTCTTTAAGGGTTAAATCTGTATCTGAGACCATCTGGAAGCACAAGCAGCCATCATTTGTAACTAAAGACTTTGGTCATAAATTAAAACTAAAGGTCCAGGGCCAGGGATTTAGCTCAGTGGTGCCACTGCCTGCCTCATAAGTACAAAGTCCTGAGTTCAATCCCCAATGCCAAAAAAAAAGCAACCTAAAATTCCAGTCATAAACCAAGTTGTTTGTATGTCAGGGTGGTTGTAACTCAGGGGTCCATTATATATGGCCTCCTTGCTGCGTGTGGTGGCAGATGCCTGTAATCCCAGCACTCAGAAACCTGAAGCAGGAGGATTGCCTTAGCTACATAGTGAGTTCAAGGCCAGCCTGAACTATATAGTGAAACCCTGTCTCAAAAAAACAAAACAAACACACACACACACACACACACACATGTACGTATGTATGTATGTATGTATCCTTCTTTGATCTGGTCAGCAAACAAATGAGCCTAAGCGGCCAGTGACAACACCACGGGTGGTAAAGGAGTGGCCTGGCCTCTCTGTCTGCTTCATCTGTAAATGGCATCATGTTGAGACTATGTGCTGGGCCCTCTTCAAATCACAGGATGCTCTCTGACCCTCCCAGAGAAGCCCTCCACTTTTCTCTGGAAGAAACAAGTTTCAGTGCGGGGCAGGGCAAGCCTGTGATCAACCCAGTCACCTGCACAGCGCTGTCTCCCTGTGGCCAGGACAACACACTAACGCCCTGCCTCCTCCTGTCCCCCATCCCCTGCCACCGCCCCAGGCAGGCACGCTGAGGGGCTCCCTACTACAGGCAGTCTACAAGGGAAGTGGCCCCAGGCTCTGGAGGGAGCAGGAATCCCTGAGTACGGTGATACTGTGGACTTAACTGGAGAGGGAGGCACACACCAGAGACAGGGGCCAGCCCTGGGGAGCGGCACTGCCCCTCCCCCTCCAGCCAGCACAAGTGGCCACGAGTCAAAGCCCCTGAACTGGCCAGGGCTGATACACCTGAGGGTCAGGAGGCCCCAAAGCTCAGAAGAGAGGACCAGTCCAGGCCACCCAGTTGGAAAGGGGTGGAAGCCATACTAGATCATGGGTGTGACCTGCTTATACAACTGGGTACTTCTGGTTCCAGTCTGGGGTCCAGCTGGGTGCCAAGAGTCGAAGTGCTAGCTGGCAGCGGGAGGAGTACAACACCTGGGCAGAGGACAAATGAGCAGCCTGGTCACCAGTCAGAGCTCCCACCGATGCCTCTGACTGACCGCACACAGGCACACTCAGGTTCAGGCTCAGCAATTGTTCCCAGACTGCAGAGGCTCCTGGAGGGGAAACTGAGGCAGCAAAATAGCTTCCATCATCGGGACACTGGCACCCCAGCACGATACATGATCATGAACGACGCTATCCATCTGTCACCACCCCTGGGAAGTGTCCTCTGTGTCTTTCAGTGAAGAAAGCTGAGGCTCAGAGAGGCTGGCCACTGCCTAAGGTCACAGAGCCTGGACTGGGGTCCCACCTGCCGGTGCTGCCGCAGATCTCAGCCTCGGGGCAGCGAAGGGCTGTCAGGCCCCTGTGGGCCACCGCCCACACACCAGGGAGGACAACATCACCTCTCAATATAGCCAACCCAGAAAACAAGCAAGAAAGAAGCCAAGGAATCAGATCCTGAGGCAGAAAGTCTATCCTGTCCCAGGCCCTGAGACAGGGGAACTGAAACCCACGTGGGGCAGGTCTCTACATCCAAGGAGCGGGCTGAAGGCCCATGGGAACAACTGGGGGTGCCCTGGGCACAGCCAAAGCTGGAAGGATCTGGTAGTTCCTGATGGCTAAGGAACCTGAATCCGGGGTCCCCGGAAGCTCAGCTCCCCAGGTCCTGGGCCGCATCCTCCATGCAGCTCCACAGCCCTTCATCAGCCTGCGCAGGAGGAGAAAGCCCAGCCCACAGAGGCTGCACAGCGGGCCAGGAAAGGGACTGAGGACCGGAGCCTCCACACCAAGCCACCAGAATCGCCTGCCCCCGCACTATTCGCAGGAAAGGGACCCAGCGGGCCCAGAATTACATTGGTGGCAGGGGGCTCAGCCTCAGGAACCCCTTGAGCCACAGTGAGCTGCGGAGTTCCCAGCCTCCTCCCAACCCTAGGGTGGGGACGAGGGGACCGGGGCTGGCTCTTTGGGGGTGGGGAGAACCCAGCCTGGGACAGCCCCGGCTTCTAGCTGGGCTAAACCTGAAAAGCCAGTTTCATCCTAGAATCTTCTCCCGGCTCCAACAGGAAGTGGGGAGGGGGGGTGGCTTTCCAAGCACAGGACCATCTGAGTTTAAGGGCAGGCCTCGGAGGGGGGACAGCGAGACACACAGCGGGCCCTCCCTAGAGCCCCGAGCACCTGGGGGGGCTGTCACGGCCCCCAACCTCGGGCTGGGGTGGAGGCGGCTTCGAGGCACCAGGCTGTGGCCTCAGGCTCAGCCTCAGCCGGCCC
>NW_022900946.1:22864240-22869176 GCF_012274545.1 Fukomys damarensis | reverse complement strand
CTCCGGGAAGGCCGCGGGCTGCGGAGACACCTGTGGCCCGGCTCGGGAGGGCCTGGGGGAAACCCGGCGGTCTGCATCGGTCCTGTCTCCTCAGCTTCTCTCGGGCTCCAGAGCGAGTCCTGACCTTGTCCTGCCTCAACTTGTGCCTGAGCTACGGAGAGGGGGGGTCATCGGACCTCCTAAAAACCAGTTCTCAGTCGGGCCTTAATCCCAACACACTGGGAGGCTGAAGCAGGAGGATCCCAAGTTTGAGCCCTGCCTGGGCAATTTAGTGACTTAGTGAACCCTGTTTTAAAATAAAAACCGGCTTGGAATATAACACAGTGAGTGCAGAGTGCCTAAATTCAATCCCCACTACCTGTAAAAGCAAAAATTCGGCTGAGGATGTGGTTCGGTGGTAGGTACAGCCTAACCTTGCATGCACACAGTCTTGGGTTCGATCCCCAGTACCGCCAAAAATAAAAAGGCCTACAATGACAAGCCGCTTATCCCACCCTGACCGAGTCCCAGGCTGTGCTCACTTTACACACACACACAACCACTGTCACACGTGCATGCGCATGCATCTGTTTGCTTACACACTCAGCATGCTCACACTGTTCACAGACCCATGCATCTACTTGGGTACAAATGTTCGTGGGTACATTCATACCACTCACACATTTACACTTCTGCACACTCACATTAATGTTTTTACATACTGGTACACACACTGTCACACCCACGTCAAAGCAGTTACCCCTTCCCTGGGCTCCCTACCCCTACTCCTCCGAGCTGCACACTGCTGAGCTCACTGAGCAGAGTGGCATCACTGTTCCTTGTCCTTTGCCTCAGTGCCCCACAGTACCCCCGGGAGGCTCATCCCTGCTGAGTTGGACACAAATGGTCCATCTACTTTCAGCGTTCAGCTGGGGGTTGTCTAGCATCTTCTCTCCCGACACTGGGTACAGACATCAGGGTACAAGCAGGGCTGTCCAGGAGTTGCTGTGGGGGTGGGGGTCAGACTTCTACTGAGTAGTGGTTCTGGGGGTCTTCCTGCCCACCTGTTGCTCAGGCCTCAGAGGGTCTACAGCTCCCCAAGTGCTGAGCAGCACACCTATCCAGCTCCACAGCCCTTTATCAGCCTGTGCAGTGAGAGGCAGCCCTGCAGGGAACCTGGTGGTTCTGTGCTGCTCCCCAAGCACACTCTCAGGGACATGGTATCAACCCTTGGAATTGACTTGCTAGCACCAAAGGTCAGCAAGTGGCATCCAGAGCGTAACTACAGGCTGTGTCTTGGAAATAAAGTTGACAACCTGAACCAAAGGTGGTGGTGCACGTAGTGGTAGGGCCCAGAGCCTGGGCAATGCTCCTCTGCCTATACCCTCAACCATACCACCGGTCAGGGTGGTGTGGACACAGTGGGTCCTTGATGAACATAAGCAATATCGACACAATTCTTTCATAGAAAGAGACCCTGGAAGCTTGGGACAGGTAGAGGAGACTCCTTTGCTGTCGAGACTACTGCTTGTGCATCAGGGACAGAGCAAAAGGGAAGCTGCCCTGGTATACATGTTCAGGGCTCCTGGAGCCCACATACATCCCCCTTCCTTCTATGCCAGACTCAGAGACGGAACAATCTCCATACCTTGCATTCTTGACCCCTGGAGACCCAGACTGGGCTGGCTAGACCACTGGTAGTGTCTTCCTCTGGAAAGCCAGGGCCTGACCTCATCTCCGAAAAATACCACAGCTATGGTGTCCATAGGTCCCCTTCTGCAGTGGACCCTGAGAAGATGCTAGACAGCCCCCAGCTGAACGCTGAAAGTAGACGGACCATTTGTGTCCAACTCAGCAGGGATGAGCCTCCCGGGGGTACTGTGGGGCACTACTGAGCTCCACTCCCACACCCAGAGATTCACTCCCTGCAACCAGGAGCCACAGACTGGCCCAGGAATCCCCTCCAATGGAAGAGAATCCTCCAGAGAAGGTGTTTACATCCAGGCAGGTAGCCTCCCTCCATGTTCATACCTCCAGGGCTCTCTTGGCTCCCAAATGCAAGTAGGATCCACGGCAGACCCTCTGGCAAACGCTGCTCTCACAGCCCTCCCCCGTGCGGCTCCCAACAGCGTGACCCTGCGTGAGATCCCCATCCCAGTGTTGGTGTCTAGGAATCCCTAGGCTCGGCCCACCCTGGCCTCCTGAGCAAGGGCATCAGAAGGAAAGTGTGAGCGGACAGTGAGGAAAGTGAGGAGGACACACACATGTGCTCAAGCCTGCACCCAGTCCACATGGACACGTCTGCACACGTGTGTGCTGCCTCATCTCATGGTTGCCCTACTGCCCTATATTGTGGTGGAGGAAGCCTTAAGTAAAACCCAGCCTCCTGGCTCCTCCGTCTTTCATCTGCCCTGGAGAAAAGAAAATCAGCTTCAATTGCTTAGCACGTCTGGAGCTGGTGGATAGGTATCTAAAGGATAGGTAAGTACTATCTACCCCAGGAATTGTGAAACTTGCTCCAAGACATGAGTGGGTGGAGCCCTGACCAGTAAGAGAAGTCTTAACAGCTATCTTGGAATCCTCAACTCAGGTTCCAGGCCACAAATAATCACCCTAGGGAACCAGTCCCTGGGCTCTGAGGGCCTTGAAGAAATCACAAGAAACTGCCCCTGTCTGGGGAGCAGAGATTCAGGGACCAATCCCTGGCTATTTGTGGAGGAAGCAGAAGTGGACCAGGCTGGTCCAGGGCGAAGCTACAGGTATTTCTACGGCAGCTGGCCCCTCCCCATGGCCCAGGGCTTAGCAAAGCAGTCTAAAGGCTTGTGGGCCCAGAGAACAGCAAAACTGGCAGCATAATCCCCAGAAGGGAGGATACAGCCACACATCACACATACGCCTTCCCTGCTCTAGAAACCACTGACACCCACTCTCAGGGCCTACCAAATACAAAAGACCAGAGCCTGGGATTTAGCTCAGGGGCACCACACCTAACTTACAAACGCAAACTGCAAGGTCCCGAGTTAGATCCCTGATTCCTGGAAAAACAAACAAATAAACAAACAGCATCAAATACAAAAGGCCACAGAGTCCTGCTGAGAAGCTGCTGGAAGGGTGCTCATGTTGCATAAGACCCGGTTGGCTCCTTTGGCAGCTGTCAGTCCATCATCAAGTGGGAGAGAAAACCAAGCCAATGCATCTGCCACCTGCCTCGAAAGCACAGGGTCCTGAGTTCGATCCCCAGTACCTCCCCCCAAAAAACCTAAGCCAGTACATTGAGGCCTTGCAACAGTGAGGCTAATCCTGAACCTCTGTCTCTGTAGTCTTTAGAGCCAAGGACAGAGAGCCACATCCCACTCAGCAGGAGGCAGTTCCAGCCCTTCTGTATTCTGTGGATTGGGGTCACAGAGTTGTTAACCCCAGTTATGAAGTCTTCTGCAGTTTCTGGATCCTCACCTCTACCTCCCACAGACACCCTTGCTTTCCTAACCAGCCTCCCCAGCCCAGCATCAGGGCACACTGAGGATAGTAGAAGTCCAGGGGCCCCTCTTCTTTCCTGGTATCACCTCCTCCTGCCCCTGGCCAGCCTGCCATCCTGCCCTGCAGACCACAGGGAGAAAGCCCAGCCCAGCACTTCCAGCCTGCTACAGTGGGACCTTACACCACAGAACAGGAAGTGGGGGGCGGGGCAGAGATTGCGCAAGCCCCCGGCTCGGGCCAAAACATCTGGAGAAGTGGGACGCTGGCGCCAGCCCTACCTCGTCCTCCTGGGGCAGAGCCAGGCTGCCCACTAGATGGAATGAGCCTCTCCTTATTCATCCGAAAGGTGAGAATAAGAGAGCCCTTCAAAATGCCCAGCATTTCCGCTACACCCATCCTCCCATGACCTCATCAGGGACACAAGGGCCCAAATGGGGCCTCACTTTCCCTCCTAGATTTTGAGGGGCAAGGAGGGGGAACTTTTCCCACAGGAAGGGGGAGTCATTGTTTGGGCGGAATGGCTGCAGGGGATAAGAGAGGAAGGGGGTGGGCGTCACATCCAGGCCTGCCTCACTAACAGGGATTTATGACATATTGTCCCCCCCAACCCCGGAAGCCCCTGGCAGCAGCACACAGTGCCACAAATAGCTGGGTGGCTTCCAGCAGGCAACAGGCAGCCACTGCCCTTCCCTCCAGCAGGCAGCAGGCAGCAGGCAAGAGGCAGCCCCTTCCTCCGCAGGAAGTCTTGGTTGGGCCCCAGCTGCTCAGCATAGAAGCAGTAGCAGACCCAAGCTCCTGCCTGCTGGCTTTATGTAGGATGGGGTGCCTCTTCCATCTGACTGACCCAGACGTATGACCTGTTTCTCCGTGCTGTCCAGCACTTCCCATGGGGCACCCGATTGCTTTCTGAGGCCTGTAGGGTACTTTCCCAGAGTCAGGGTCCCAGCGATCAAAGACTGTTCAGGATAAGCCCCTTAAGGGTTTTTACAGGGCGAGGGCGATTGAGAGTTGTAATTCGGCTTGTAGAGGACCCGGTGGACTCAGGCACTGTAGAATGGCAGAGTAGGGTGGAGGTGGCTTTGGGGCCTCCTTCCTCGGCGGCCTTTCTTCCCCTGGGTCAGGCACTGCCCTCCCCACGCCTTCGTCCTCCCTGAGGGCACCAAGCTGACCTCGAGGTTACGGGCAGGGCGGGCAGCAGGCACCGGGTCTTGGGGAGCAGGCATCAAAGTGAAGGGCGGCTGCCGCCCAACCAAGTGAATGTTCACAAGTCCCGCAGCCCTAGTCTTGGCCTCCGCCCCTTGAGCAACCTGGCCAGCTCTGACCGCCCCACTCAGGTCTTGGGTGAGCTCCTTCGGTATCCCTGGACGGCAGGAGGGCTGGGGACTCCACCGCCATGGCAAAATCTCCGCTGTTCCCTTTCCTTCCTACCCCCGCCGAGGGGCAGGGCTTCTGGATAGTCCAGGTTCTACTTCCTGCCCCC
>NW_022900946.1:22831496-22863540 GCF_012274545.1 Fukomys damarensis | reverse complement strand
TCCGGACCGAAGGTTGTGGGTGCGGCGCTGGTCTCAGGTGAGTTCCCGCGGCAGCGGCATCGAGTGGCTGCCTCCTACCCGTGGCCTGGGGCGAAACTGGTGACTGTGACCTGCTGTGCCCGCCAGTCCCGACCGGGCCTCGGTTTTGTGGACGATCCCACAACTTCAGGGGGGTTTGGGCAGAGCCTTAAATGACCCGACGTCGTAGGGCGGGCCAAGGGCCAAACCGGGTAAGATCCGGGCCTCAGCGTCTCGCAGTCTGAGCTCGCAGCGAGCTGGCACAAGGGGCCAGGCTGCAAAGACGGTAATGTCAGTGTCCATTCCCGGCGGACTGGCTCTCTGTCCAACGTGAACGTCAGCACGGATGTTAAAAATAACGGGTTTTTCTTGCGTATGGCCGAAGACCAGTCCTGGAGCGGCCCCCACCACTCACCGGTCGCCTTTGTCTCCCCCTCCTCCTTGGCCCACAACAGCTGAAGATGTGTGATCAGATTTCCCTAGCCTCGTGAAGAACCTCGCCTCTCAGAAGATCCCTTGCCCTCCTGGCTCCTTACTCTCATACTCTGGGCAGTGAGGCAGCGCTGGGCACTTATGAGGGACCTGCCCGGGTCGCTTGGGATGGTTCCTGGCAGATGTCCATCCGTGTGTGCCAGGCCTTCTGGGCCATTCCCAAGCATCTGGCAGGTGGGAACCTTGCTCACCTATCCGCCAGGCAGTTGAGAAGAGGAACCCGAGTCTGTTTCTCTGCCAGGCTCTGTCCAGGTCGTGCCAGGTCAGAGCTGCTTTTTAAAATTCCTGCCTAAGGTTAGACACAAACAGCAGGATTCCAGAAACAAACTGAGAAGTTTCCTTTGGGTTCACATAAATAAATGGGAAAGGTAAGATCGTAGCCCTCATGCTCAAGTCTTAAGCACCAACTGTCCCCTCCCCAGGTCCTACAGCCCAAGCTCCCAAGCTGTGCATTTTCCATATGTGCAGGAGATATGGGACAGAGTGGCCATACTGCCGCCACCTGCAGCCCACCTGTGATCATTTCCTGAAGTTGAATGTCAGCAGTGGCATTCTGCTTGTGCCTCATGACAACACATGAGGTGGGCACCCCCACTTTGCTGATGAAGAAACAGCAGTCACACCTCTCCCTAACCCCTTTTTCAATATTAGGGATTGAATCCAGGGAGTACTGAGCTATATTCCCATTCACCCCATAGGTTTTTTTTGGGGGGGTGGGGTTGGTACTGGGGATCAAACTCCGGTCCTTGTGCTTGCAAGGCAGGCAGTGGAACCACTGAGCTAAATCCTCAGCGCTTAAAAATATTTTTGAAACAGGGTGGCCTTGAACTTCCAGTCCCTTGCTTCAGCCTCCAGAGTAGCTGGGATTTTAGGATGTGCCACTGTGCCTGGCCTCATCTACCGGAAGTCCATCTACCGGAGCCTGATTCACCACACAAGTATCTATCCCCTCCTACTCAGATACTTAATTTGGTTTTTTCCCATTACAGCTTTCCTGAAGGATGGGGCAAAAAAAGAAACTGGCAGAGGCAGATCAGCAGCAGAGCCCAACAGACACAGCCTGGATGCCTTCCTCTAAGAAGTCTTGCCTGAGACCATCCTTAGCCCTGGGCTCTCAACGCAGCATCTATTTCTCTCAGAGTCCCAAGGACCACTCTGCCAGGCTGGGGTCAGAGTTTTTTGGCCAGCCAGCAGTCTCCTTGGCCCGGGCATTACTGGGACAGGTAATGTACACGCAGCAACATGGTCTCCGCTGAAGTGCTAGTCACCACGCAGGCGTCATGCACCCAGCCATCTTACCACTGGGGACTTGGCCCTTGTTGCCCCTCCCTGTGCTCACGCAGGTGGCTGTTTTGCCTACATTGGTCCCTGTATAGTTCATCTCAGAGATTGGGGTCCCTGGAAAGAATGAGATTGCTAATGCTGTTGGCTCTGGTGGAGGCTGGGCAGCCACTGTCAGTCTCCTGTTCTGAGCAGTGACAAGAATTTTGCATTGTTAGCCTTCCTCACCTGGGAAATAAGAGCTTTGTCCCTGGTCTACCTGAGATAACCCACGTCCCCCTTAAGGCATGTTACTTGCAAGGACTATAGTGTTGGCCCCTGCATTTTTGAAGGGTCACCTTTGTCCACGCCATCTCCTAACAGGGTGCTCCTGCTGGGGGTTGCTTGTATCATTAATGACAATTTTAGACGTATAGGAGCTATGACGGGCCACAATGGGTTGCCAGCACCAGAATTCCCTTGGGAAATCCACCTTCTCGCTGTGGTACATCATGCCAGTGCTGCCTTTTCAGTAGCCCCTGTGGGTCCATACAAGTCAGGATCTGGGGCCTGCCAGGCATACTTGGAAAGGGAAGCAGGGACCATCCACAGCCCATCCTGGGGTGGCCTGTGGAGCAGCCTTTCACCATGTGTGCACAACTGGGTCTTGGCTGGGTCTAAGCAGAGCACCACTGGGTATTGTTCGGGGATGCCAAAACCCATCCTGGCTTTCTGGTTCTCTTAGAGATTCCTTAGCCTATATGTCCTTTAACAAGCTTGGTTTTAGATTGAAATAGCCAACGAGAGTGAGTTTCTGTGACTGATAGGAAAACTTGTGCTGGGAATTAGGTACTAAAAGGAGCAGACCCTAACCTAATAGAGAAGGGACAGGATTGTTCCTGTGAGGATGCTCTTAGCATTCATAGGATGCTTTTTTTTAATACCTTAATAACAGGCGTGTTGGTGATAACGAAACAGCACATGGCGCGCGACTGGGTTAAGAGCCCGAGGGCGGTGACCACAGCGCATTGGTCCATTTAGTACCCTCAGAGTGTTAGTTTCCCCTTAGGCCCCTGCCTACTTGAGCCTGTGGAGAACAAGATGGTGTACAGTAGAGAAGAGGCTGTTTACCCTGTGTGTCCCTTTGGAGGTGTGGGAGCCTCCAGAGTGACACCACCAGAGGAATGCGTCCTCTTGAGCACCTGCAAAAATGGGATGGGGCCACCCTCTCTCGTGGAGATAGTCTGGCTGTGCCCAAAGTGTTCACGCCTATCTTTGGTGCTTTGAATGCCTGCAGGGATTTCTAGGCTTCTAGGACAGTCATTGACCTTCATTCCTCCACCCTGTCCTATGATACTTTCAAGGCACCATGGGCTACCTCGGCAGAGGTGAAAGTAGCCTGACTGTCCGATTGATCTAAGGGATGGGCAAGTGCTGTGGTCATGGCTGGTCCCTGAAGCTTCACTGTGAACCCTGGTTTAGTCAGTCCTGGAGCTGCAGACCCTGGAATGGATGCTGGCTACTCGATTAAGCCGGGCTGAGGGCACTCCACAGGCTCTGGAACATTCTAGGTGGCTATGTGGGGACACCCTTGTGGCCCTGTGCCTTCTACACTATCAGTTGATTGTTTTTCCCCCTATATACCAGGGATCGAACTCAGGACCTTGTGCTTATGAGGCAGGCACAGTGCCACTGAGCTAACTCCCCAGCCCAACACTCTCTGATGCCATGCTGAGTATTTACGGTTCCCTTAAGGGAAACTAGGAAAGAAGGTGAAGTAACAGGCAGCCTGAGAGGACCTGAAGCTTGACCTTCACAGGGCATCTTCACTGAATCAAGTCTTGGTTGGAGCTTAAGCTGGCTGCAACCTGTGGTCAGGACCTCACCGAACAGGGCTCAAAGTCTGATAGTTAAGCAGTGCTGATGGCCTCCATGGTGGCATTCAGGATATGAGCAGGAGCAAGAGAAAGGAAGGATGGAGGAGCTAGGTGGAAAGGCCTGGCACATCTTGAGCTGAGGAAAGCAGATCACGTGGGGACTGTCAGGGTGTGCAGGGCTCCATCCCTTTTGGCCTGAGTATACTGACTGCCCACAGGTCCTTGTTCGGCGACTTGGTGATGGCACAGAGCTCCGTGGCTGCATTGTGGAGACCGAGGCATACTTGGGACCAGAGGATGAAGCTGCCCACTCCAGGGGTGGCCGGCAGACCCCCCGCAATCGCAGTATGTTCATGAAGCCTGGAACGTTGTATGTCTACCTCATCTATGGGATGTACTTCTGCATGAATGTCTCTAGCCAAGGTGAGTGGTGCTGGGCATAAGGGAGCAGAAGGGCTGGCATGGCCCCATCAGCTGTCAGCTGGGGAGACCCTAGAAGGATGGGTGGGCAGGCATTTGAGCAAGGAGCTGCCATTACCAAGGTGAAGACTAGGTGTCAGGAGCTCTGGCTGCAATGATCGGGCAAGGTTGAAGGGGCTGGGCCCCACAGGTTAGGCTGTGAGGCAGACCTGGGTATAGAGCATACAGGTTCCATGAGCTGCCACTTCTCCCAGAGCTCGGTGCTCGTATCAGAGCACTGAGCTGGATTTGGAAGGTGATAGTCCTGGGAAAATGAGGATGACTTTAGTTTGGGATAGCTAAGCTATGCTCACGCGGGAGCTTTTCCAACTGGCCTGTTGGGAATCTAGATTCTCAGCCAAAGGCAATTTTGCCTGTTAGAGGACATAGGTAATGTGTGGAGACATTTTCTGGTCATCATAGCTGGGGGTGCTACTGGCGTCTAGTGGATGGAGGCCAGGGATGCTGAAACTTCCCAGTGCACAGGATGGCTTCCACCTGATGGCCCTCAAGGTCATCAGCACAGATGCTGGTCTGGTACTTCTGGGAGAACTTGCTTACCTCTGTGTCTGGCTTTGTCCTTGGTCAGTGTGGTAGCCCTGGGTAACCTGTGACTGGGAGCAGGAGGCAGGCTAGTGCCTCAGTCACCACCCTGCCAAAGCTAGTGCTGACCAGGAATCCCGTCTGTCTACCCTACCCTTCCTAGCCAGTCCCAGCATTGGGCTCTTCCTACTACTCCCAGATGAGCAAATGCCAGCAGTGGCCAGTGAGGAGTTCATGGTTTTGGCATGTTGTAGGGTCACACATTTGTTGCACAAGTATAGAATACACAGCTGGAGGGCTGGAGGACTCAAGACTGTAAGACTGGCTGTATGGCTGGCACAGGACAAATTTTGAGTGAAACTGGGTAACTGAGTATCAAAAAATGGTGGTAGCCCTTCCTCTCAACTTGTTTTTACACCAGAGAGTTGATCTGAGCTTACTGTAATGAAACCAACCCTCACAGGAGGCACAGCTGAACTCAGGAAGAGACAGCCCAGAAACAGTTGGTGCTATGGTTAGCTAGGGAGAGAAGTAGCTGTTTCTGGGGGCACAGTAAACAAGGCAGAGGCGGCGATAGGACCTGTTACTTTCTGAACATGACCAGTATGCTCTAGAACATCTAGGTCAGGAGATAGGACCCCACATGGATGCAGATGGTCAGACTGAGTCATGGGGGGCAGTGGTGTGGAGGGGACGTGGTTGTTGGTCTGCTCAAGGAGGGGCAGCATGTGGAGACGCCAAAGTGCTGGGTTTGAGAAGAGGATGAGGATTGTGGGGCCCAGAATGGTCAGACTGCCAAGACTAGAGCAGGGGGTGCACAGAAGCAAGGGCCGAGAACCAGTACACTTGACAGGAAGTGGTCAAAGGTCTTGTGTTTTTGTGAGGACAGAGTACTCTGATTGTATCCTGTACCGGTACCAAGGGGTGTGGCAGTGGCACTCGAGCCACTCCTTTGACACATTTGCAGGTCGCCCTGAGGGCTGAGAGCAAGGGCCAGGTGTCCTATACTCACAGGGACTCCTACTAAAGTGGCACCAAGTGGTCACACAGGGAACTTAAGGTGACAAACTAAAAGCAGAGTGGGAATCAGAAAGACTAACTTCCAAACTTTCCCAACCTTGATTACATCTTGAATTTCTTTGAAAACTAGCTGGATAATGGCTATCTGCTCACAACCCAGCAGCTTGCTAACTACAGGCTGTGCTGGAGGGCATGGCTTTATCTACTCAGGATTGGTCCTGGGTGCTAATGTGGAGGCTAGAGCCGAGAGGAGGCCCACGTGGCCAGAGCCGGAGAATGGAAGCTGGAATGCCTACTCGGCTGAGTCTCTGGATCCCAGGAGAGCAGCCTGCTGAGGATCAGTACTGCCCTGGCCAGGGTACGGGTGATCACGGTCTGTGACCAGGAATCATAAGGGCCTTCTCAGATGGGCAGAGCAGGGGAATGGACACCTGCATCTTCTTCATGGGCTCCTGAAGTTGCCTGGGCCAGTAAGAGCAGGCTGGGCTACAGGTGATCCCCCAGGGAAGTGGAGAGTTTTGTACACATCTCCTGCCATTCCTGCAGAGGGTGTTCATGGTCAGTCTTTCCACTGAGTCACCAGACAGGGCTTTCCCAGCACTCTGCACGGTGGTGGGAACTGCAGCCAGCTTCCCAGTTTTGCCAAGAAGGATGAAGGGCAGGTAAGGCAGATGGGAGCCCTAGGCCTGGCTAGGGATCTGGGATAGGCTAAGACTTTCCTATCAGGGTGACCCCACCCTTAAAAGGGCTGACTCTCAGGCTCCTTTTGCTGGCCTCAGAGCTGCTGCCAACCAGAAGAACATGGGATGCCACGGAGGAAGAAGGCCGATTCCCATCACTACCACATGCTCTCAGGCCTCCAGCTAGTTCTTGCTTGGGGGCAGTGGTGGGGGTCCTTGCCTGGTGGTTGGCAGCCAGACACCATAGAAAGCAGACTTACCCTGTGGTTAAGGTGTGTGGGGGAAAGGCAGGTAGAGGGATTGGACCATAAGATGCAGACCCATTGCACCAGGGCATACCCAGAAGGCAGCGTGTGCAGTTGTACACAGAACCTACTCAGGACAGCAGACACTCAACCCTTACAACCCTAGATGTGTGCCTGAGCAGGGCAGGTGGGGGGCTGGGGAGGCTGTGCTTCTAAGCTGCTTGTCTGTCTCACAGGGGATGGGGCTTGTGTCCTGCTTCGAGCACTAGAGCCTCTGGGGGGCCTGGAGACCATGCGGCAGCTTCGTCGCACCCTCCGTAAGGGTACCATCAGCCGTGCCCTCAAGGACCGGGAGCTCTGCAGCGGCCCCTCCAAGCTGTGCCAGGCCCTGGCCATTGACAAGAGCTTTGACCAGCGGGACCTGGCCCAGGATGAGGCTGTGTGGCTAGAACATGGCTCCCTGGAGCCCAGTGCATCAGCTGTGGTAGCAGCAGCCCGCATTGGCATTGGGCGTGCAGGAGAATGGGCCCAGAAGCCTCTGCGCTTCTATATCCGGGGCAGTCCCTGGGTGAGTGTGGTGGATAAAGTTGCTGAGCAGGACATACAGGCCTGAGCAAATAGCCTGCTTATGCTTTTTAACTGTTTAAAGGCCAAATAAATGCTTTTTTTCTATGAGCTGCTGTCCATGTGTCCACCAGTGCCCCCTGGTTAATCAGCGTGTGTGTGGGCTGTTCCTTCCTCTAGGTTGGGAGACCTAGGGGCTGTGTGGACCCCAAATCAGTGCATGCAGGTTGAGCTACCACCTGCCATGAGCTGTCCCAGCATAGCTGGGCCTGACTTCCTCACTCCTTACACGAAATGAAGCACAGCGACAGCACCAGTGAGGGATGCGGGGGCCCCCGTAGGATGGGCCGGACCTCATATACTGAAGGCTATCAGAGGGGAAGGAGTGGACCAGACAAGTGTTTCTGTGCATTTCCCAGGATGGCCACATGGGGCCAGGGATAGGGAGCATGGGTGGGGTTGGGAAGAGGGAAAGAAACACACAGCCCATGTATGCGTGGAAGGATACACACTTCACTGGAGACGTAAGTCCTGAAGTCCCCCACAGCTCGGTGATGCTAAGACTGTTGGAAGGACCAGAGAGAGTAAGAGCACAGTGGTGGCCCCGCAGCTACTGCTAAACCAGACTGAGGCACCCGTAGCCAGAGGACAGGGCCCTTCTGGCCTTCCACCTGTGCCGTGCCTCTGGCATAAGAGGGCTTGGCCTGGTAGTGAGGAAGCCCTGGGGCAGGAAAGCTTAATGCCCTCCCACACATGCCAGCAGCTTCTGTATCCTCCTGGGCTCACGTGAGCAGGGCCTGGAAGACAGCAATGACGGGGTCCTCATGAGTGGTCACCACCAGCACGCTGCGGAACTTGTCGAAGAGCATGAGCAGCTGGGAGCGCCGCGTGTTCTCGTTGTACATGATCTCCTCCAGGTGGTGGCGGCCTCGGAAGTAGTGAAGGAGCCTGAGGGAGAGGGTGGCCTGAGCCTAACCTGAGGCAGCCCCAGAGGTCTCTCACAGGAGGTGGGCCTGAAGGGAGTCAGAGGAGGCACAGCAGTTGAAACCCAGGGCCACCCAAGCCTGAGCCATGTTGGAAGTGGGGCACTGGGTCCATTCACTGCTCCGGTGGGTACCTGCAGCTGAGATGCCACAGCAGCTTGGAAGAGCTGCAGGTGGCTCTCTCAAGGGTCCGAAGTGAATACTGACAACTTCACCTCTCCCAGACAACCAGGTATCCAGCGGCCCCAAGTCAAAGTGGGGGTGACAGACCACCAGGTCACTCTGATACGCCCTCAGAGGGAATACCCTGCCACCCTGGGATAAGAATCCCGGGTAAATCCCTGCCAAGCCCTATGTGGGTGAGAACTCACTGCTGCCTCTCAACCAGTGACGAGTAACGGGGAAACTCCCGAAGACAGCAGCACCAGGCCTCCGGCCCAGGGTCCTGGCAGCAGCACATCCCCACACGGGGTGGGTGGTAGTGCTTGCCTCCGCACAGGTACCAGGACGGCACACCTGAGTACATGAGATACCTTCTCACCCTGTGACCACCAGCTGTGGTCAGTGCATGTGGTCCTGTCAAGTATGCCCCCTTTACTCTCTGTCAAGTCCAGAATCGGCCCCCACCTGGCAAACATGCGGAGGTCCTCAGGGTTCTGGGCTGCAGGTACGCTGAGGATGGCTGCCCGCTCGTGCTCCGACAGGCTGGCCAGCAGGTTCTCTGTCATCCTCTTGTTCAGCGGTGAGTCCCCGCTAGGAAGCAGCTCTGCACTGGAGTTGTCCATGCTGGGGCTAGTGAGCGTCATGTCGTCACTGCTGGCTACGGGTAGGCACAGGTCAAGGTGGACTCCAGAATGCTAAGGGAGGTTGTAGCAAGGGCAGAGACAGCAGCCAGCCCACCAGGACACTGCCACAAGGGGCCTTGCTGGAGTGCCCGTTATACCATCTGTCCCCACTCACTGCCACCCCATCCCTAGGGTGTGTCACACGCCTTCTAGTGGCTGACCAGCCTCAGGAGCCCTGAACAAAAGGGCATATGGAATCCTTCCCCGCTCCCCACACAGAGGACAGAACACCCACAGAGTGCTCACATGAAGCCTGAAGCTACAGGAGCACTTCCAAAGCATTCGGCCCTGGGGCTTGCTCACACCTAGGACCTGGCCACAGGGACACACCACGGCTACAGCAGCTCCTCCCACAAGTGACCAGGATAGATGGGGCTCCTCATGGGCTCTGAGGCACAGAGGTTCCAACTGTCCCCGTGGTGATGGTATGAAATCCTGCTCTGACCTCAGGCTGGTGCAGAGGGTTCCAGTAGGGATGGTGTGTGCTATGGGCTGCTCCGATTCCAGCAAGCCCCTGATGGAATACTCCAGGAGCAGAGTTGTTTCCTTCTCAGAACCATGGTGTTTATATACATGTACCAACTCCCCACGGTGAATGTAATCATCGTGTACTGCAAATATGTGCTAATAAAAATAAATGAGCCTTAGGCTGGGGATTTAGTTCAGCGGTTCTGTGGCCTGCCTTGCAAGCACAAGGACCTGAGTTCAATCCCCCGTACCAAAAAATAAATAAGAGTCTTATAGGTGCCTCCTAACTGGTAGGAAGGGCAAAACTCTAAAAAAAGTCATGGTGGTACAGGGAGAGGGGTCTCCACAGGGCACATCTGGACGGGTATGTGTATGTGGGCACAGGGTGGGTGTATGTAGTAGCCATGTCGTGTGAAGGCACCGCTGTCACTCCAGCAGGGCTCATGTCAGGCTTTGGCTGCCAACCCCAGGGTTTCCCCAAACTGTCAGAGAGATGCTAGGGGTGGGATCCTACTTGGGGAGCCAAAGCTTAGGGCGTTGGGCGTGCTGAGACTGCGGCTGCCAACCCGGGCAGTGAAGGGGACATCATCCTCCCGTGGACGGGGCTCCTCTTCACTTGGTGAGGCCATCAGGCAGACGTAGGTGTGCAGCTGGATGAGGAGCCGTCGCTGCAGCATCCATACCACCATCTGGATGAGCTGGGTCTGCAGAAGGAAGCATGAGGCAGTGGGTGAGGCTGGCTTCTCACTCTGTAAAGGCTCAAACCCTTTACAGAGCAGGAGGGAGCTATGACCCCAGACAGCTCCAACACCGTCTGCTGCAAGGCCAATAGAGTTCCCAGATCATACACGCCTTGGATGCTTCAGAGTCTGCTGGTGGAGCAAGACCTGGGGCATGGAAGCCCCTGTACACTTCCTTCTCTAAGCTGACTTCTAAAGCTACCCATGTTCTGCCTCTTTTCCCTTCAGCCACTGGACCTAGCTTCCAGTGCACTGCCAGGCCAGTCCACATACTGTTCAGAAACAAGCTGTGAGCAGCTGCCCTGTGAGCAGAAACTTGGATCTACCTGAAAGTTTCCTCCAGGCACACAGGCGGTTCCAGAAGGAAGGGGAAGGGGATCTCCTGCTTAGGCTGAAGCTAAGCTCTTCCCCATCATTGAGGCACCCCAAGGCCAGGCTCTCTGTCTCTGGGTTAGCAGGCTGGGCAGCAGAACCTTGTGCCCGGTGAAGCCCTAGCACCAGTGACTAGTACCTCCCAGGCACAGACATGGGAAACAAAGTGGGTGCAGAGGGCACCAAGGTTATCTTTGGGAGGGTCCACAAGGAGCTGCTAGCCAGGGTCACCTCCTGGGAGGAGGCCGAGTTAACTGGGGAGAGGAGTGGGATATACACACTAACCATGGTCAAAACCAAACAAAAAAAGATGAAACTGACAAATAAAGCAAGGACTTGGGCACCATGGTGCACAGCTGAAATCTCAGCTCCTCAGAGAGGGAGGTAAGAGGATTAAAAGCTCAAGATAAACCTGTCTCAAAAATTAAAAAAAAAAAATGTAGCCAGGCATGGTGGCACACACCTGAAATCCTAGCAGTCTGAGAAGCAGACACAGGAGGATTACAAGTTTGAGCCTAGCCTGAACAATATAACAAGAACCTATCTCAAAAAAACAACAAAATGGTCCAGTATAGTGGCACACACCTGTAATCCCAGCACTCGGGAAGCTAAAGCAGGAGGATCACCATGAGTCTGAGACCAGCCCGGGCTATATAGTGAGTTCAAGATGAGCCTGAACTACACAGTGAGACCCTGTCTCAAAAACAAAAACAAAAACAACAAAACAATAAAATAACTAACAAAACAAAACAAAGGGCTGGGGTATATCTCGGTACAGAGTGTTTGCCTAGCATGTGTGAAGCCATGAGTTCAATCCCCAGTACCACAATAAGGAAAACTAGGGGATTTATAAACACTAGACAGCATGTCCTTCAGACCTGGTAGAACATAACCTGGCTCTGTCCAGCCCCTGCTAAGGTGGGAGGATGCTGCTCAGTCATGTCCTGGAAAACCCATCCCATTATGCAGACCACTGGGAAGCTTTACTGAGATGGGAGCACCGCCACCCCTCCCCCATGCTGCCCAGGCGGGTGCAGATGCAAAGTATGTCTTACTCAGCTGGCACAACCTGGCACGGTTCCTGGAAACTAAAGGCTCTGTCAAAGATGACATTTAGAACTCTGTCACACTCGGCATTTAAATGAGCTGAAAAACCCAGATCTTATTTTTATTCACAACTTGAGAATGGAAAGGGTTTGATTTTAAGGACTGGTTTTGCCCAGTAGCTCTGGCACTTAGTAAGATAAATGCTTTGCTTTTGGAGACAAAACCCTGAGAACATCCATCCTGTCTCCTACACTTGGTCCTTTCATCTGGCCTTGCCTAAGTTCCCCTCACCCTGTCTAGGCTCTCAGTGGAGAGCCGGAGCAAAGCCTGCAGTTTCCCTATCATCAACTCAACAGGAGGCTGTGAAAAGTGACACCTTGTGGTCCATAAGGGAAGCCACCAACAGCAAATTCATTCCCTACACCTCAGGAGGCACTGCCAGCCAAACCTACCCAACCTGCCTGTCCCAGCTCAGTGGGCAGGTGCTGACCCAGGCTGATCTGCTGCTGGTCCTCTCGGATGAGGAGACTTTAGTGCCCAGCGACTCCAAAGTATATAAACACTGTGGCTGCTGAAAGCCTGGGAGAAGGGGGCAAATGACAAGTCCTCTTGGAGGACAGATCCCAGGCTGGGTAAAAGCAACTTTCTGTCCTCCTCTGTGGGAAACCCCTAGGCATAGAACAGAATTCTGTCAGCCCAAGAAAAGGCAGCACTCTCCCACCAAGCTTAATCAGTTTTGTTGTTGTTGTTGTTGTTTGGTTTTTTGAGACAGGGTCTCACTATGTAGTTGAGACTGACCTGGAACTCACTATGTAGCCCAGGCTGGTCTTGAATTCACAGTGATCCTCCTGCCTCAGCCTCCTGAATGGTGGGATTACAGGCCTGTGCCACCACGCCCGACGAAGCTTAATCAGTTCTAACTCCAAGGATGCCCGCTACAGCTAAAATGGGCTCTGTGGATGCGAATGAGTACATCAGCACCAGGTTAGTAACCAGCAGCTGGCTCCTGGGTTACCTGTCAGGTACACAGTACTCGCACAGCAAGTTCCCCAAAACGAAGGCAAAGTGGGAGGCAACACTGAAGCTCCTTTGTTCATGGATAGATGGCCAGGCAGTTGGTGCCCAATCTGTCTTGCACACCACATGCCAGGCTCCTGGGGCTTCTGCAACTCACCTCCTGCACAGGGGGAGCCAAAGGATTCCTGAACTCCGACAAGGAGACGGGCAAGGAGAACTTGGCAAGGATGGATGGCAGGTCATGAGATGGAAACTGGCGGGAGAACTGCTCAGCCAGCGGGGAGTACCTGGGGACAGTAAGACGGCGATCAGCCAGAAGTGCCCAGGAACTGCCAGACAGTGGTGAGCACAGCACACCCAGGGCAGCACCCTTACAACAGGTCCTCAGTGAGCAGCAGAGAATCGAAGCATAGTGCGTGGGCCAGGATGAGGTAAGGAGGACAGAACAGGCTGAGTGACAAGGCAGAGAAGGACAGACACGCAGGTAGACAGAGCCCAGGTACCTTCCCCTGAGGGGTGGCAGGAGCCAGTGCGTGGGTCACCAGAATCTCTCTCCAATCTCAGATAGGAAGAGGTCCCCTAACATAGGCAGGGCTACACAGCTCTGAGCCAGATCAGAATCAGGATATGGACACAGCAGAAGCCAGCCATTAGGCTGAAATGAGAGCCTGGCAGGGACCCACGGAGCCTCTGGTGCCTGGCCAACCTGGGGCACCACCTGGTAGGCCCTGCTGAGCTCACCCTTCCCCACTCCGGGCTCCCACCTTGGCCACCAGTCGTACTCACAAACACACGCTGGCGTTGGGAGACAGCACGTAGACATTGTTCTCACACAGTGGGTAGATGATGACAGCCTTACCCCAGTACACCAGGTGAGCTGCAAGCTGGAAAACCTGCAAGACGAGAGTTGGAAGGGCTGAGTCTGGGAAGCTGTGGCTTCTCTGCCCTGGAAAGTGGCCCAAAACTCACACAGCACAGACCCTGTGGCTGTGGCTCCCCAGGCTTTCTTCCCTGATGTGGGGCAGCACCTCACTATCCTCCCACCACTAAGGTAGGCAAAGCTAGTGCAGTGTTTCCTGCCTGTGCTCAGAACACAGCCTTTTCACCACTATTCTCTGTGCAGTTTGATACCAGCATTGCATTTCCCTGACAGGGTCCTGTGCTGTGTTGGCTCCTTCTTTGTTTTTGTTTTTTTCAGACAGGGTCTCACCCTGTAGTTCAGACTGGCCTTGAACTCATTATGTAGCCCAGGCTGGCCTTGATTCTCTTGCCTCGGCCTCCCAAGTGCTGGGATTACAGATGCGTGCCACAATGCCCAGCTTGTTTTGGCTTCTGAGGAACAGCGCCATTTGTCAAGATCAGACAGTAAGCCATAAGCAGGGTAGACTGAGCTAGGCAAGGGCTTGGTTAGATGTCTCAGAAGAGGTACACCCCTCACATTCACTAAGACCCCAGCACGGCCTTTCTCAAGAAATAAATCAATGTACCACCCTTGCACACCCAGAGGCCCCACACTCATTCCTGTGTTCCCACCTTTCTCTAGAGAACAGCACACCATCCTGCTTTCCTGGGCCCTTGGCCCCAGGAGACAGAGACAAAGATGCCAGAAATCCTCTCCAGGGGAAACCTCAGAGCACTCCCAGCTCATGCGGGAGGGCAAATCTGACAGCACAGTACTGTAGTCCTTCATAAGGTATGTGAAATCCCAAGCAGCTGGCTTTTCTGCCTGTGTCACCCGCTCTGATCTTCTCACAAAGTGGGCCTCCACAGTGGTCAGTCACCCTGCCTGGCCACTGTGCCTGCAATGCCGCTGAGGATGTGTTTTATTTTCTCAGCAAATGGGACCCCACTGGCACCATCAACTCAAACACTGAGGAAATAAACATTAGGGAAGGTCCCATCACTGCCTGTTTTCTCCCAGTCCAGTGGTCAGATATGTGCTCTCAAGCAGAGACAGGACCACTCTCTCTATCCCGGCCACCAGCTAGCTTAGTGGTCTTCACCCTCAGGTCGCTCTGCCCCTAAAACATTTTCTCCACAAGGCAGCTGGAGCACCATTCCAGAGGGTGTAAGTCCAGAATCAGTACCACAGGGCCAGATACAAACTGCTAGCAAAGCTGTGCTGCTGAAGCTCTGGGAGAGACTCTGCCCATGCCTCTACCAGCTGCTGGCATCCCTTGGCTGGCAGCCACATCACTCCAGTCTCTGCCTCTGTCACGCTGCTCCCTTCTCTTCTGTAGTTAAGTCTCCCTCTGTCTCTTGTGAAAAGATTTAAGGCTCACCATTATAATCTTCCCATCTCAAGACCACTGACTTCCTAACATCTGCAAAGTCCCACAGGAGGCCACGTCTATAGGTCCTGGGGATTAGGATGCAGTTGTCAGTGGGGGCTGTCATTCAGCAGGCATGTGTTTCTCTGGGCATGATGGCACATTCCTGAAGTCTTAAGTACTTGGAAGGCTGAGACAAGAGGATCGCTTGAGCCCAGGAGTTCAAGGCCAGCCTGGGCAACATACAGTAAATCTGGGTCTCAAAACATAAACATAAAAAATAATAATTAAAAAAAGAAAAATAATGGATGCACATACATAAGAATCTGGAAGACCTACAGTGGTAACCTCTTGGAAATGAGACTGTATGGATTCTGTAACATTTGAGTTTTCATAAATTTTTTTTTTTTTAAAGACAGTCTTACTATATAGTCTAGGCTGGCCTTGAACTTGCAGTGATCCTTCTGCCTTAGCCTCCTGAGTGCTGGGATTACAGGAATGCACTACCACACCCTGTATTTTGTTTGTTTGGCTGGCTGGTTTTTTTTAGTATACATGCTGCCAAAGCAAGCACTGGTTTGGCTTGTTTTTTTGTTTTTTGTTTTGACACTGGGTTGAACCGAGGACCTTGTACCTTCTAGGCAAGCACTAGACCACTGAGCTGCATCCCTAGTCCTTTTTCATTTTGGACAGAGGTCTCATTCGGTTGCCCAGTCCAGCCCAGCCTTGCAAACCTCCTGTCTCAGCTCTCAAGCAGCTAAGATTACAGGCGCGCACCACCATGCCTGGCAGTTATTTTATCATGACAAATTGTTTGTGATCCTCTTTGGGGTGAGATGGAACATGAGTGACTTTAAATCATCTCGTGACACTTACACCTGAAGTCGCTGCTCTCCATTGGGCCAACACTACCCTGGGGCCGCTGTTCCCTGTGCAACATCTACAGAAAACAGCAGTCTCATCCCAGAGGCTGGCAGGGTGAGCCACAAGGGCTGGGCCCCAGAGGGCTTCCACACAGCCATACCAGCAGCAAACCCTGACTGGCACCAGTCCAGCAGGGAGCGCGTACAGAGGGAAACAACATCAAACTGCGTCTCCCACCCCATCCCAGGCCGGGCAAGGCAGGGAAGTGAAGGGAACATCAAAAGGACATCAAAGCTTTGTCCAAGGGACTGTGACAGCAGGGGGAAGCACACATCCAGCACAGACCCAGCAGCCAGCCTTAGTCAAGAGTGGCTAGATCCTTTCAAAGCTTAAAACGGGACACACGAACCTTCACACTTATCTACCACGTAGCCAGTACTTGTTAGAATAGAAACCATGATCTCTCATTCTGCAGGTGTATTTGAATTCTGTGTTCTGTGGTACAAAGCAGGATGTACTCATTACTGGGTCCTGTCCAGCTCCAGCCCAGGGGACCAGGCTGAAATACCAAAGCTGGAATATGCTAAGTGCCCTCACACAGCAGACAAAGGGTCTGGGTAAAGACGATGAAGGAATTTTTTCTGCACAAGAGAATTAAAAAAGCCGCTTGAAAAATACAGCCTGAGAAGCTGGGCATGGTGGCGCACGCCTATAATCCCAGCAGTCGGGAGGCTGAAGCAGGAGGATCGCTGTGAGTTTGAGACCAGCCTGGGCTACATAGTGAGTTCCAGGTCAGTCTCAACTACAGAGTGAAACCCTGTCTCAAACCCCCACCAAAAAGAAAATACAGCCTGAGTGTCAGTCAGGCCTAAGACGCAAAGTCCACCAGCAATGCCAACATCTTCCCCAGACAAACCTTCCCCATAAAGCTCAGTTGGAAGGGCTTAAGCAGGCCTGCCTCAGACCAGAGCTGCTCTTCAGCCCCTTGGGAAGGCAGCCACCACCTAGGCCTTTAAGGAAACTTGGTCCCACAGAAGGCCTCTGCTGCCCCCAGGTGGCCAAGTGGCACACATCACTACCAGATCCTGGGTCTTGGCTACCCAAAGACATCTATCTAACGCTAACCCTGGAACTATCTTCAAGCTATCATGGATGGCACCCACAGCTCTAGCCAAGGTTGCCCGATTAGCCACCACACACATCAAACAGATCTGTGGCCAAGGGACAGCCTACTAGATAGCTCACAAGAAGGTGGCAACTTATATAAAGAACAGCGTCTAGTGCATGTGTACATGGTAGGGTGAGGCTAGCAGTTCAGTCCTGGATCAGGCTCAGGATCCATGAAAACTTCCAGCTCTCACTTCCCACATGCTTGCTCATGTGCCACTGTGAGACTCCCACGAGCTGGTTCATATCCTGCACGCTCCTCTCTCTCCCATATAATCCAGCCCTGGTGCTCCATCCTCTAGACCTCTGCCCAATGCAGCAGGGACCTTCCTCCTTTATCCCACAGTTCATCTTGCCTCATCTCCCCTTCCCTCAAGACAGGCCGTCCCACCGCTACCTCACAAAGCCAGCTCTGCATCCAGGTCTGACTCGATGCTAAAACCTCAAGCCATTCTACGAACTACCCAGGTTCATGGCAGCCTGTACAGTAGCTCTAAACTGGACAGAGACCCTGGGAACATGGTATAGCTGGAAGTCTGCTCTTCTGAGCCTACCACCTTTATTCAGGGGTTGCCTGCTACAGATGTACCCAGGGCCACTCCCTTCTACTCATCCAGCTTCCCTACCTGCAGCAAGGCCAGGTCAGCATCCTGGGCTAGCTGCTGCAGGTTCTTCACAGCAGATGTGGTCTTGATCACCCGCACCAGGGCTGGGGAACAGTCGACAGGCAGCTCACTCAGCAGGGACTTCTCGTCACTGAGCAACAGCAGGGCATGATATGGGCTAAGGAAAAGAGTCACAGGTCGTCAGGACATGCAGTCTCAGGGTGCCTCGTACCAAATATGTGTCTTCTGTCTCTCTTTTTTTTTTATTTACTTATTTATTTTAGTTTTGGTATCAGAGATCAAACTCACAACCTTGCGCTTATGAGGCAGGCGAGGTGCCATTGCGCTAAATCCCAGCCCACCAAGCATATTCCTAGAACATATCAAGGCACAGCTGGTGTCCACAGGCACTGAACTGTGGAGAAGAGAGGCTAAGGGAGGAATCAGAGGAAAAGCAAGCCGCGTCCAGGGGCATTTATACAATTTGCAGGGATTGTTGTTACTCTTCGGAGAGAACAAATTAGCACAAAACTGGGAGGTCCTGAACACCTGACTACACATTTGCTGATCAAAGAAAAAAAGGAGAGTCCCAAACAAGGGAACAGCAAAATCCTCTCCACATATTATAAACAGAATTACATAAAAATGTGCTTCGCAAAGACCCAGGAAGGAAGGCATCTGAGTTGGAGCACAAATAGGGGAGGGTAGGAGGACTAGGCAGTGCTGTGCTTTCTGTGTCCAGATTCCTTCCTTCCTTTTTTTTTGGATACTGATGCTGGAACTCAGGGCCTTCATATAATGAGCTACATTCCTAGGCTTTTTTGTGTTTCGTATTTTGAGGCAGTCTCAGTAAATCACTAACTGCAATCCTCCTGGTTCGGTCCCCCAGAGAGCTGGGATTATAGGCATGCATTACTATGCCTGGCAATTTTTCTTTTTTTTTGTAGTGCTGGAGATCACATTGTGACAGGCAAGTGCTCCATTGCTAAACCAGATCCCCAAGCCCAGATTTCTGTTTTCTTTGTTTTTTGAGACAGGGTCCCACTATGTAGTTCAAGCTGGCCTTGAATTTGCAGTGATCCTCCTGCCTCAGCCTCCTGAGCATTATGGGCTTGTGCCACAACACCTGGCTAAGACACCAGTTAAATTAAGAAACTGAGATCCCATGATTTCCGACTCAAGTGCAGAGGACCACGGGGCAGCAAGGACTATAAAGATAAATCCCCCAAAGGCCATGCTTCTCCCCTTGCTCAGCCACACAACCTTCCCAGCAGGCTGTCCTGCTCAGGTGCAAGGGAAGGACTTTGGCAGGAAGCCCCACTCACCCAAGTTGTGCTGGGAGGGCTCAGGGGAAACCTGGAATGGGTGATATCTAGTCAGAAGTGGAGAGAAAAATCATGTTTTTCCTAATAGCTGGCTTCTACCTGTCAACTTTTGTAGCAGAAAGAGGAAAAGATAACTTTTGGAATAAAAATAATTGGTAAACCTCAGCAGCTACTGTCCTTGCAGAGGCTGGTTCTCACCGGATGGCTTTCAGGCTCCGTTCAATGGCCTCGGGAGGGATCAGGCTTGAGGAGGCGTAGTGGATCTTGTGGGGCAAGCAGAAGCTCACTTCCAGCCAGCTGTTGATGTGGAGTCGTACCACACCAGATGTACACAGGCTGCAGAGCAGGGACCATCACCAGTTCACACAGGAATTTTCTAAACACATGCACAGATCACAACACCCTTCTCAAGGGTGCTGCTCCCAGCACCATGCCGTGTTGGTTGGAGGAAACTTCAGGTGGAAATCTCACAGGCAAGAAAGCATCTTTTCAGATCTTAGTATACTTAAGAAAATATGTTAGGAATATACACACACATATGCATTTCTGGTTAGCCCTGAATATATACTCCAACCACCCTGCCAGAGCTCAAGGGAAGCATCTTCTATTCTAAAGGCTCAATGCCGCAGAGGCATCTAATCAGGCCTTCTGCTAGCCCAGGCGCTGGCAAACACCCAGAGTATGTCATCCTTGAGAAGGGGCCTGCTCTGCATACCTGATACAGGTCCAGTCACCAACTGGCAGCCCGGTAGAGTAGGGCCTGTCTCCAAAGAGAGGTGTGTGGTCAAGTTCCCTGGACCATTCTAGTGGAGAAGTAAAAAGTGCCCACCTTCCTGTACCTTGGAAGTTTCAGCAGCACCCCATGTGTAATGCACATAGATACCAAGCTGTAGATACACAGCTGACTGTCTAACCTAGTCCTGATAACCCACCATCACACCAAACCTTTTGCTCCAAGGTCTTTCAATAACAATTCAGTTCATTCAGGCTCCAAACAAAACACTGTCCCTGGTTCCTTGTTTATCAGCAAATTCTATCTGCTCCATCTGTAGAGATGTTCAGAATCCAGGTCTTTTCAAACTGTCCAGGGCACCAGCCCCCAAAGTGCCCCTCCAGTTACCCTCCTCACCTCACAGCCCCATGGCTCCCATCCAAGGCCCTGCATCACACAGCCCAGTGCGATCTGCCCATGTTTTTCTGACTCATTTCCTGCCCCATCACTCAAGTCTAGCCATTCTCAGGACCCTGGCACTTGCCCCCGGCCATGAGCTCTCTTCCTAGACGCCCAGAGCTAATTCATTCCTTCAGTCTCAAGTGTCACTTTCTCAGTGAGGCATCCCCTGACCCCAGGCCCCACTAGTACTCTGATCCTTCTTCCTGCACGCTTGCCTGAGTCCCTGGATCATGGGATGCTATGTCTGCTATCTAATGCTTTCTCCCTGACCACAATATGCTCATGAGGAGGGGGCTGTGGGTTTTGTTCCCTGCTCACTGCACCCTGGATCACGTGTTGGGCACATGGTAGCATGAGAAACACGGAATGAATGGAGGAAGGAAAGGGGCCCAAGGAGCAAGCTGGATTCCTGGGTGCACTGCCTTGCCCAGAAGTTTATCTCTGAGAACAGGCTCCTGTGTGGCCCTGCCAGGAGTCCCGGAGGAACTACACCCAGGGGGAGGAGGAAGGGTATCATGGGAGAGCCAGCCCCTCTAATAGCTCAGCCACACAGTCCCTGTGCTAAGTGCCAACAGTACTTTAGTGAGTGACATGAAGGAACTGCAAAAGTGCTTAAGCAAAGCCTCTGCAGTGAGTCCTCAGTGTACCTCCAGGGGTCCAGGCTCAGGGGGTAGTAGTATGTGAGACCTGGCCTGAGGAAATTCCCGTGACCCTGAGACCTGCCTGACTCAGCCAGGTTGGAAAAGACAGGGAGACACACACCCTCCTTCAGCCTGGGTAAGGAATGCACCACAAAGCCTCTTGGTGACAGCTCAGTTCTTAAACAGGAGCAAAGCACATAGTTCTCCAAGCTGCCAAATTTCTACTACGCTTCCCCCATCATGTTTCCTTTCTTTGCTACCCACCATCCAGGACAGCAGCCAAGAAGTGATTTTCCCATCACCCTTGACCCCAACTCTGCTATTCTCGGCTCCCAGACGCCCACATTCAGCCAAGTGTGGCGCAGGCTAGCAACTCCAGGAGCTTTGGCATGGAGCTCTGCCTGCCCCGGGTCAGAAGGTGCAAACAGCTCCTCTCTCTCCCAGACACACAAATGCCAGGCACTGAGAGGTGGCCAGTGGGGAGGCAGCACAGTCCTCCTTCCTGGCACCCACAAACCACCCTTATAACTGGTTCCCTCAAGCCTCAAGCCACACACCAATAGCCCAAGCTTCTCTTGGGTCCTCTAGAGAACTAGTAGTAGTCGTGGCCAGCAGTTTAAAATACAAAACCAAATCTATATTCTTTTAACTAGGGAACAGGCAATGGGGAAAGAAAACACAGAACACATCTGTGACCCCAACCTCCCAGCATCCCTGCCAACACCAACCATCTGGTTACTGCAAAGTGACCCATGACTGCCCCATCCCTCTAGTGTTCTTTGCTGGGCATCTGAAAACTCATGCCTGTTTCTCTTAGGGCCTCAGCACCAATAAAAGGTGCTGGCGGGGCGGCAGGTCATAGTTGAGTCTGGAGGGTAAGGATGGCCCAGTCCTTCAGGAAGAAACAAATGAGTGTGTTTGGTGAGTATCAAGATGGGATCCCAGAGCACAGCACTACTCTTGGTTTCTTTCAGTCATGTCTGAGAAGCCGGGAGTGGTGGCGCACGCCTGTAATCCCAGCACTCGGGAGACTGAGGCAGGAAGGATCACTATGAGTTCAAGAGCAGCCCAAGATACATAGTGAGTTCCAGGTCAGTCTCAACTACATAGTGAGACCCTGTCTAAAAAAACCAAAAACAAACATGTCTGAGTATGCAAAAGACCTGTACTCTTCTTTGGTCAAGATCTTTGCTAGGTAGGAAGCTCATATCAAACTCTGAGAAACAGCTGGGCTCTGAAAGATTCAAAGATTACACCACGCTTCACTGCTCACTGCACCATGAGAGCTTTGACCAGGGAACCAGGTTAGTTGCTCTTCTCGACTGAGCGATAGCTAAGATAAGAGTATCCACAATGAAATGGAAGAGGAACAAGGGAAAGAAGGTCCAATGTGCTGTACTGCGGCTGTCTCCATGGAAACCACCGGGTAGACTCTTTTACTTTACACATGGTCAGAAAGCCAAGTCAACTGAAAATAAAAGGTCCTTCTATTTTTTGAACTGTCCTGTTTATGGTACAGCTTAAGGTAGCTGCTGGAACAACAAAGAACCAGAATTAAACACCACAACTCCTACCATTTCAAACATAGTTGTTTTTGCTCTGCCAGGGAGCTCAGCAATGCTACATGTAGGAGACTGACTGAAAGGCGCTGAGGCTTCCAGCACTGTTTCAGATCCCACTCTGCTACTCCCAGCTCCAAGACACCCACATTCAGCTAAGTGCAGGACTACGTAGCTAATGCTGTCTCCCTGACCACCTAACACTCGTGAAGAGGGGCTCTGTGAGGGGCTTCCACTCAGCAGCACTGGCAAAGACATACAAACATAAACTGTATGGAACATGTGAAACTGAAAAGTTACAGGAAAAGGCACAAGTAGAGGGCACAGGTATGTGTGCAAGAGTAGGGCGATTGGGAACGATTTCAAGGAAAGCCAGAAACTACTGCCAGCTATGGTGAAAGGGAAAGCAGGGGACATGAAGGCCTCTAGCATCTGCCCAGCTCAGACATGTCTGCTATTCTTATGTCAGCTGACTCTGGATCTCTGGACCATGATCTGGTTCATACCACACACCCAAGTCGGTTTGCATGTGGACTTTACTTCACTCTCCCAAGCACCTGCTCACCTACCAGCCTTTATGAACTAACCAATCTCTAAGCTCTGTAGTGTGAAGGCACTGAAGGCCACCCCAAGATCACCCCGAGGAACAACTATAGGCCTGGAAAAGTCTCTGGAGTACACCAGGAGGAAAAGCTGCACTAGGAATGTGCCTATCTGACCTCCAGCCTTCAGCTCTGGCAGAAGCCCATAGATTCCTCATAGCAAGAGGGTAAGCCAAGAGCCACACCAAAGTCTGTCAAGAAGAGGAAAGAAAAAGGTTTGACCCTATTTTTTAAAGCCTGCAATTTTAAGACTCAGGGATGTGGGCCCTAGTTTCCTGTAGTCTATGCTTTTATTTTCAGGGCGGTTAATGATTTGGTCTGAAAACAACTCTGGGACTGGAGATTTAGCTTAGTGGTTCTACTACCTGCCTTGCAAGCACAAGGTCCCAAGTTTGATCCCCAGCACCAAAAAAAAAAAAAAAAAAAAAGATTTCTGGGGGTGAAAACAACTCCATAGGAAAATGCTGTTCCCAAGACTTATCCACACCTCATGCAGCCAGGAGTGCCCAGCCCAGTCTGTGACAGAAGATAGATGCTCCTCCCAGAGCCCAGTGATCTAATGCAATGACTATGCAGAGGCGACCCACTCTTATCTTTCACACTCAAGACGGACTGTACACATGCTTATCCAATTCCCCTCACACTTCAGCCTCTGAGAAAGAAAGCCAACTCCCAACTTTCAGCTAATAACTGAAAGTTTCCTTTCTGGTCTTATTCTGGTCACACTCTTCTTACCCTAGGACAGAGCCATGTAATATTGTTCCACACTCTCTGCATCAAATGGTCCCACACAAGGGCTGAGCTCTCTCCTACATGTGGTGGGACATTACATGACCCAAATGATATCAGTGGAGCTACAAAGGGCTTACCTCGAAGCTTTGATCAGAACTTTATAACCAGATGCATTTTTGGAAATATGGACCATAGCTCTCAGAATACTCACAGTGGTATCACAGGACCAAGATTGCTCTGAACAGTCAACAGTATAAGACTCCATACCAAGTACCACCTGTCTACCCACGCCCTGGACAGTATTTTCTAACCTCTGAGCTTACCAGACCTGACTGCAGGCCCTGTTAACTCAGAACCATTCAACAAACTAATTCTTTATTTAAAATATTATATATAGATATATAGATATTCTTCACATAAGTTTACTGGTGGTTCGTTTTAGGAATACAGTACAGTTGCATTCATCATTGGGATCTTGTACCTTTACATGATGCATCTTGGTTATTTTTTCCCTATTCCCCCGCTCTCTCTTCACCCCTCCACCCTTCCCATTTATAAAGTCTGTTTCCATTTTTCCCTTTTCTCATTTTTCTTTTCCCTTCTTTTCTTTCCCCTACCCACCCCACTTCCTCTACTCCTTTAGACCTTTCTTCCTATTTCATGCTATCAATTATACATTTGATCTTTATTTACACTTTTAGTTATTCACACCAGAGAAACTATTTAGTATTTATATGTGTGTCCTATTTATTTCACTTGAGAGTATGGCCTCAATGTGCATCCATTTAGCTATAAATGTCTCTAGTTTCTCATTCTTTATGTCTGAGTAGTACACCATTTTATATACAAAAACTTTTTTCTTTATCCAGTCTCCAGTTGATGGGCATCAAGAAATTAATTATTCACCCCATGGAATCTATAGCATTACTTTTACCATTACACATCCCTTTAACCAGCACTGGATAAGCCATCTCTTTCACATACTGAACACCAGGGCTTTGTTGCACAAAGTGAAGAGACACATCTCTGCCCTCCTAGGGGATGCAATTCAGTGGTCACATGAATGATGAGATGCTATCAATGAGGTCACAGAGCTCCACAGGGAAACACAGATGTTGGGAAAGCTGGGGTAGCCTCCCGAGGGATTTATATTCCCAGCTTATGTTCACAGACATGCAGGTCCCAGGGGACAGGGCTTCAGTCCACTCAGCCACACTATAACCCTGGCTTATAATTAAAATAGCAAATCCAGGGCCAGGGATTCAGTGGTTCCACCGCCTGCCTCACAAGCACAAGGACACAAGTTCGATCCCTAGTATTTAAAAAACAAAAATAAAAACAAAAAACCAAGTCCAAAAATATTCCTGTAAAGAGTTCCACTCCAATTTTCCCAATCTCATTAACTCTAACAGCTGCTGGTCTTTCAGTTCTGCTCTGAGAAAACCTTTCCAGGGATCTGGCAGAAAGTCACTGTCAGAAGAAAGGGGATATATTCTACACTACCTGATCAATATCACGTACTTAAAGCCTCCCACAGAACTGGTGGGATGAGGAAGGAAGGAAGCCCACAGCCCAGAGGGCTGTCGGGTAGCTGCAGAGCTATTCGAGTATCAGGAAGGGGTGGGTGCAGGAGAGGATGCCACCACCAGGACGTTTGCTAAAGAGGTACATCTCTCAGTATCCCTAAGGTAGGCTCCAGGACCCAGGACAGGCTGGGCTGGAGTGAATACAATCCTGGACACTAACAAACAAGATGCCCAGGCAAGGGAAGAACACTACAGAAAGCCTGGGGCCCTTTATCACCAAAAGTTCTAACTCTTGTCCTCCTCTGAACTATGCAAGATACTAGGTGACCCTGGGCCACTTCAAGCTCTGAGAAGCTCCCCACAGATCACAGAAGCAATCACCTGGACAAGGTCTGGATTCCTTCAAACTTTCCACCACAATCCAAACCTAAGAAATCCCAGTCCATTCTTCCTTCATAAGTACAAAGTCACTGACTTGCTTTTTTCATTCCAGGTTAGCCTGAATTTTGCTTACAGTCTAATTCTAGTTGAGGCATGCAGATTCCCATTCAGAATATGGTAGCAAGGAAGGATTTATGATACCAGCCAATTCAAGACAAGAAGTCAATCGTTCTCTCACTGCAGAGAAAGTATCAACGATACGATGTGGAGAAAAAAGACGGGGTCTGATTACAAGGACCACAAAGTTTTTGCTCTGGGGCAGGATCAAGGCTGTACTGAGGAGTCCTCCAGTGCAGAAAGGACAGGAAACCAAAGCACTCATTTGGCAAAGGCTGTTTCAGGCTACTCTGACATCTAACACCTGGGAAGGCCAAATCCGGAGGTCACCAAGAAACAAAGAACTACTAGTTCCAACTGGGCATCAGAAAAGACAAATCTCCCTCCTTGTTAAGGCACCTGTATTTCCCTGTAAAAGAAAAAGGATCACAAGACCTGAGCAGAGCACCCACAGAAATGAAAATACAGACAGTTCAAAGATGTGCAAAAATGCATAAATACATTAAGATAACATAGGACCAAGATATCATTCTCCTATATCAGTTAAAGTTCAAAAGTTCACCAAGACCCAGTGTTGGCAAAGCTAAGGAGAAAGGCACCTCATGTGTTACTGGTAGGGATATAAATGAGGCACAAACCCCCAGAGGGAAACACATCAATATCACACATGCATTTTACCCACAGATAATGCTTTCAGAAATTTATCTCAGGGATACAGAGGCACACACACAAATGTGTAAGTAGCTCATCTTATAACAGCCAAAGGCTGCAACCAATTAAATATCCAAAAGAGGGGGCTGGCTCACTGGAGCCCCACAGAAGTCCTCATTTACTAACACACACTGTTGAATAGCAAAAGCAAAGGGCAAAGAGTATGCACACTATGCTGCTACTGTGTAAAAGGGAAAGCAAGTCTGTGTGCCTTCAGCCATCTGTGAGGGAGGACAGCTGCTTGCTGGGATGAGTCCTGCCAGGGTACAATGGAACAGACACTTGACACGGATTTTCACACAAAATGAGTATGTGATCTTTCCAAAAGCTGCAGCTAAGAAAAAGGAATGGGCCGGGGATTTAGCTCAGAGATTCTGCCACCTGCCTCGCAAGTGCAAAGCCCCAATTTCAATCCCTGGTACAAAAAAAAAAAAAAAAAAAAAGAAACTACCAAAAAGACATGTTGACAGTGATTATTGCTAGACATTGAATTACAAATGACTTATTTTCTTTACTATCTTCTAAACTTCCTGTCTACAATGAATAGTCATTGAAACTAGAAAACAAATCTTAATTTTTTAAAGGATCTATACAAAAATGTCACTGCTTACACCACACGGAGCATAGACATTAAAGCTCACCAACCACAGTTTTCAGGTGAAGCCCTTGAGGGGAATTCAGAGGGGAGAAAACTCACTGGCAGGGTACAAAGTCCCAAAAAGGCCTGGGAGGAGTACACAGTGAACACATGGCCAAGGAAAACGTGAGAAAGCAGGAGAGTACAGAAAGTAGGAGAAGGCATAGAAGTCAGAAGACGCAGAAAGAAGCCCAAGGTCACAGGAGAGTCGGAGATACTGGCCCACATCTGTGCTAAGGAGAAAGGCCTGCACCAGATGTGTCATCTGGCTGACAAAGTGGCCCCTTAGCTATAGGTGACAAGGCACCCCATGGATGGATGCTAGAGTTGCGGGAGCAGGAAAAGCACAGGCCCAGGTGGACTGCCAGTGGGCGTCCACCTCTAACTGCAGCTTCAGGGACAGAAGGATGCTCCAGAAGCAGGACTTGAGGCTACCCAACAGTGGTCAGCAGAAAAATCTTTAAAAAGAAAAGGTCTTCTCTGCTGGTCCACATTTTTTTTTTTTTTTTGAGACAGGGTCTCACTATGTAGTTGAGACTGACCTGGAATTCACTATGTAGCCCAGGCTGGTCTCAAACTCATAGCGATCCTCCTGCCTAAGCCTCCCAGAGTGCTGGGATTACAGGTGTGCGCCACCACGCCTGGCCGTTTTGTTTTTTTTTTTTGGTACCTGCTCCGGTCCTTGTGCTTGTGAGGCAGGCGGTGGAACACTTAGCTGAATCCCTGGCCCAGGTCCACATTTAATAGAGCTGATGCTCAACCACCAATATAATCAGATCAATGTGAGGTTTTCATGGTATCCCCAATGCCTGCTATTCCTATACTCAGTGCCCCAGATCTAAGATCCCCCACAGCAGAGAACAGCACAGCAGCCCCAGCCCCACTTGCTATGTCTGCTCCCTCACAGGTGAGGTGGAGGCAGTGACACCTAACGAAGAGGGGCCCAGAACCTGGCACTGTGTAATATCCAATAAATATCTCTGTATTTTATGATTCAAAAATACTCATACACAACTTTAGGCTCATTTTCAGTTGTTTTTTTGTTTTGTTTTTTTTTTGAGACAAGGTCTCACTGTGTAGTTCAGGCTGACCCTGAACTATGTAACCCATGCTGGCCTCAAGCTTGTAGTGACCATTCTGCCTCAACCTCCCTAGTTCTGGGATTATAGGTGTGCACCACATGCTCTCATTTGCAGTCCTAAGAGAAGTGAGTCATGAATGACTGTTCTACCTAGGGGCATATACCACCCAGCAAAGGAAATGTCACTTGAAGAATGGCCACTCACATCACTTCTCCCGAGTGGCCATACAAATGTCCCTTTCCTGTCCTCTCTCACCTCAGTCTCAGCAGAGCACCAGCACCTGCACACCAGCACACTAGAGTCCCCTGTGGGGATGCATCTCAGTCCAGGGAAGCTGACCCGTGAGGAGGAGTTTCAACATGCAATGCCCACTTGTCCTACCTGTCGTAAGCTTCCTTGAGGTCTCTGGCCAGCTTGCATTTGGGCAGGATGTGATGGAATGGAGACTGAGGACCTTCATTTGCTGTAAGAATCACAACACAGAAGAATTTAGAGCTTCTAAAGCACAGACACCTTCAAAGACTAGAATAGGGAACACCTTTAAAACAAATTCAACTTCAAAAATTTTGACTAACTCAAACTAAGCATCAGAAGACTCCCTATCACCTCCTCCCTTTTTTGGTATCAGGGATTGAACTCTGGACCTTACGCTTGTGAGGCAGGCAGCACACCACTGAGCTAGACCCCTGGCCCTCCCTATTCTTTATAAAAGCTATGCACTGCCAACTGTGATGGCACATGCCTGTAATCCCAGCATTCTGGGAGGATGAGGTAGGAGGATCCCATATTCCAGGCTAGCCTGGGCAACCTGGGGAATCACTGTCTCAAACATTACAAAACAGGTATGGCACCGCACCTGGCAGAGGTGTTATTTTTATTTATTTATTTTTTGGGTACCGGGGATCGAACTCAGGACTTTGTGCTTGTGAGGCAGGTGGCCGAACCACTGAGCTAAATCCCGGGCCCCTGTTCTTTTTAATTTGTGTGTTACAACTGCTGGTTTTTTACTTTGACTACAAAGATGAGGTTTGACTTTAGCTGTGTTCTCCTTCTGTATGGAGCTGCTAACTTCAGGAAAAGGTGGTAGAGTCATCAGTGTCCTTCCATGCTAAAGCACCTTCAGGTATCATAGAAGTTACACAGTTACCTATCAGCAAAATTGTTATTATTATTACCTTTTTTTGGTGTGAGGATTGAACTCAGGAACTTGTATTTGCGAGGCAGGCACAGTGCCACTGCACTAAATCCCCAAGCCAAAGCAAAATTATTTTTATACTTGGTCAATAACTCAGGTAGATCCTCTTTCAATGTGGCTGAAAATAATAATGCAAACTACCTACCTTGCCAACTGGACATTCCTCCCACCCCAGGGCAAGGTTTCTCTGGTAAGCCCATGGCCAAGCAGGGGTGCCTGTGCTACATGAAGGGTAATCATACAGTATGTGGGGAAGAAGTATTTCCAATAGGAAATCAATGTAGGCACATCTACTCAGGAACATGGATCAATATGGGGCCTTTGGGAAGTATTCCTGTGCCCCCAGGGCACGATCAGCCCACTATGAAGACCATGTTACTTCTCTAAGTTGCTGTTCTCGTATCTGCAAAACAGGGACAATCCTCGTCTTCCAAAGCTGAGAGGATTTCCTCTCTAACACTTGGTGCACCAGAAGCTGTTGTTAGCTCCTGACGGCTTTTTGGCGTGGGGTGGAAGAGTTTCCACCCACATCTCCACAGCTGACACTGACCAGCAGCCCCTCGGGAAATGTCCACAACAGAGGCCAACAGCCAGCTCAGACCCATGATCGTGCCTGCCACACTCACCTTCAGCCATAGCAGACACCTCGTCCTGAAGTGCAAGGATCAACTTGGCCTCTCGGGTGAGGTACTGGCAGCGGCGCTCCTCATGCTGCAGCACAGTGGCGATGCGCCGGGACAGGTTATGCAGACAGTTTATCACAGATGGGTCAGCATTGGCCTACGGGAGACAGGCCGCTCTGACCCAAATGTGCATAACTGGGACAGTTTAAAAGAAGGTAATACGCATACACAGCAAAAACTTAAACCACAAAAGAAAATTCCACTCCTTTTCCCTAGACTGCTCTCCAACGGCCACTACCGTCCTATTTCCTATGCTCCTTCAGAGTCCATCCACAGAAATGCTGGCTATCAGCCCCCATCTCCTATTCCTGGGACTGGCTGCATAGACGTGGTCCTGTGGGCGTTTCTGTGGGGGCACACATATCTCAATTGTACCAGGTCTGCATGGAAAAGCAGGGGAAAGCAAAGATGTTGGTCACAAGTCCGCATCTGAAGGAGAGCAGTGGCTCTGCCCTCATCGATGACTGAGTAGGTAAAATCAGTAAGATATGTAAAACACTCAGGATAGAGCCTTCCCTAAACAAAACCCTGCAAGTGTCTGTGATCATGACTGAACTACGGACTGTTGGTGGACACGAACAGCTTGATAGTAAGAATTTAGTCGTAAGAGGGCATACGATAACGGCACACAGTAAAATAACAGAGACACTATGCTAGTTGTTCACCGAATATGTTCTGTCCTCAAGGATGACAAGTTCTGGGCAGAAATGATCCTAGTTAACAAGAGAACCAGAAGGCTCTGGGCCCACATTCCCACTCCAGTGCTCCTCTGTACTAGGTCACGGGAGGATACAGGAGGCTCTCAGGAACAGGAGGCCCCCTGGAACCTATCAGAGGCCACAACTGGCGAGGCAGGTGTATCCACCCAGGCCAAGAGTGAAGTTCGAGATCTGTGAAGATACTTGAGGGAGCAGATAACTGAGCCACACATGACTCAGGGTTTCTAGAGGTCAAGAGGGCTGCTGAGTCATCCCATGGGGTAGAGGGGGAAAGGGAGAGGGACAACTGGTGGCACAGATTAGAACCTCTGGGCCTGCCTCCCCTGTTTCTTTGGCAGGCAGGGCCATGCCTGATGAGTGTTCATAATCAGACTTTAGGATGAAAACCTTACCTAGCCATTAAACACTGTTCACCTGGAGTCAGGGATTTTCCATATTCTCAACAGATCCCACGTTCACAGACCCAGCAACAAGGAAGCATGTCCTGGCCTTTCATGTCTATGGCAACACCTTAACAGTGTCCCTGGAACTGGAGGACCAATTTACAGGGTACATGCAACAGCCTCAAAATAAAATACACAGTTAGAAGAATCTACGTAAAAATACTTCCAGCAACAAGGCAAGGAGAAAGACACTCGAGAGCCAGCCCTCTGAGGTGCCACCAGCTGAGGCAGAATAGCTATCCTATATTGGATGTCTGAGGCCCATTCACTTGACCTTCCTGAATACGTGCAAAGTGGTCTTGCCCCAGCTGAGGCCCAATGACCTGCACTGATGAGTGTCTGGTAGGTCCTATTCACACAGGCCTGACAACCAGTGAGGTGCTGCAGAGCCCAAGGACCAGCAGCAACACAGAAGTAGCACTGAAGCCTATGGCATCATCGTCTACGTGGTTTCCTCATCCCCAAACCCAAACCTAACCAGGCCTTCAACATTAACTTCTAGTTCACAGGAAATACTGAGGCAGACAGCAAGTCTGACAGTCTGCACAATAAGAAGAGTCCAAAACATGCAACAGGAACATGCAACAGGACAAGGGAGGTAGAGAAACAGACATCACATGTAATGGTGAGTTGGGTTTACTTCCTGGTCTGGACACACAAGGAAAATGTTTCTGAGATTGGAAAAAATTTCAATGGATCAACTGCAGTTAATACTAACTTATGGGAGTTTTGTCAGATGTGAAAAGGGTATCATGACATAAAGTATATGTCTGTAGCTTCTAGAGATATCTTTGAAATATGTAAGAATGAAGAATCACGAAGTCTGAGACTTGTCTGAAGTACAGTGTGAAGAAACAGATGGAACCAAGGGGGAAAAGCAGTAGTTCTGGGTCCCCAGAAACAGGAGCATAATGTCTATCATACTATTTTTTTAAGTTAAGGGTTTGTGTAAAACTTTCAAAGTAAAAAAAAAAAAAAAAA
>NW_022900946.1:22826282-22831450 GCF_012274545.1 Fukomys damarensis | reverse complement strand
AAAAAAAAAAAAAACTGTCTGCTCTAAAATACCAACTCTATAATATTTAACCTTTTCCCCATTATTCAAAATCATAGCCAGCTAAAGTCCTATGCTATCCTGATCTCTTCTGCTTTTTTTTTGGTTTTTTTCTTCCAGTATTAGGGATTGAACCCAGGGCCTTAGCACAAAGCTACAACTCCAGCTTTTTTTTTTTTTTTTTTTTTTTTTTTTTTTTTATTACAAAGTTGCTCAATTGTGCAGGCTGAGCTAGGTGTAGTGGTACACTTCTGTGATCCCAGCACTCAGGAGGCTGAGGCAGGTGGATCACCACGAGTCTGAAACCAGCTTGGGCTACATAGTGACTTCAAGGCCAGCCTGAACTACATAGTGAGACTCAGCCTTTAAAAAGCCAAAACTGAAAAATAAAAATAAAAAGTTGCCCAACCTGGGCTCAAACTTGTGATCCTCCTGCCTCAGCCTCCCAGAGTTCTGGGATTACAGGAGTATGCTACCATGCTCAGCTTCTCGCTGCTTTTATGTGGCATTAATCACTCTATATTTTTCAAGGTTCTGGCCTTGCCCACATTTTTCATCTTTCATAGCCATAGGGCAGGGCAGTCTAGAGTAATAAGCAGTGTTTAATCATTCCCAACTACAAAATTATTTCCAACTTAATTATTATAAAAATTCCCAGACAGGGCCAGGTATTTAGCTCAGTGGCTTCGCCGCCTGCCTCGCAAGCACAAGGACCTGAGTTCAATCCCTGATACCAAAAAAACAAAAACAAAAAAACCCAAAAAATTCCCAGACAATTATAAGTGCTGCTTGCTTTCTAGTCCTAATGGCAGGACTGCTGGTCTAAGTACATTGTATGTTCAGCTGACAAATGCTGGTCCTCACAGCATCTGAGGAAACTGTGCAGTCACCAGCCCGTGCAATCCCAGGGAGAACAAAGGCTGCAACTCACTATCATCCCACGGGAGTTAATGGTGTTGACAAGCAGACTGCAATTATGGTAATTTTTGTTTATTCGCTTTCACTTTATTCACTTTTTGGGTTTGTTTTTGTTGTAATTTCTGTTTGCAGCTGCTTGTACTATGTAATTTATATAAGAAATATAAGAACACTGTAAACATAACGCTGTGGAAAAGGTACAGGCAGAAAATGAAGAATGACTTCTGGAACCTCGTACCTGGGACAGCCACCATTACTACGTCATTTGGATTTTGTTTTGTTTTGTGGTACTGAGGATCAAACTGCAGGCCCTGAACATGCTAAGCAAGTCCTCTAGCCCAGAGCTATACTCTCAGCCCAGTCTGGAGGTTTTTCCCCAGCAAGGGGAACAGAACCCCAGGCCTTACACATACTAGGCAAGTGCTCCACCACGGAGCTACACCCTCAGCCCTGAAAAATTATTTTTTCTAATCTGCAGTTCTTTCTTTATTAAAAAGGTAATCCAATTTTAAGACATTAAGCTCTATTTAAAGGGCCTTTTCTGTATTATTCTGATTTGAGCCATTTACAGTGAGATCTGCATCTCCACACCAAGTAAGCCTCAACAGAAAACTCTGAGACACAGAATGGCATCTAATTGAGGTTTCCTTTCTCTGAGTGTTTTCAGAGCACGCACTGCTCCTTGTTCCCACGATCCTGTGATTTCTTTTTTTTTTTTTTTTGGTACCAGGGATCGAACTCTGGTCCTTGCATTTGTGAGGCAGGCGACAGAACCACTGAGCTAAACCCCCAGCCCCGATCCTGTGATTTCTTATTGTTACTTTTGTTTTTTTTTAAACCTCAACACTGAGGTTTTTAGTTTAGTAAAAACAACTCATACATTAATATCTTTTGTCTTAAAAGAAAAACACCATAACACAAGTGCCATACAGGTTCACCATGATGTTGTTACTTTCTGTGCATACGCCGCTATGTAGATCATGTGTGCCTGGCTGGAGTTGCTAGTGTCTTGGCTGAAAATCTGACAATGGGATATTTCAAAGGAATTTCATTTAACAAAACATAAAATTCTGGGCTGGGGATTTAGCTCAGTGTTTCCGCTGCCTGCCTCACAAGCACAAGATCCCAAGTTCGATCCCCGGTACCAAAATAAAACAAAACAAAACAAAACAAAAAAACACACATAAAATTCCTTGTTGTTTCAAAGTCCCTTCATAATACAAGGCAATCTTTACTTACTAGTACATTTTTGTTGATTTAGATCCCTTATATTTGAACAGGTTTATTGCAAATGCATTTTCTGTTATTCAAGAAAACAACTTCAGAGCTACAAACAGCCTTAAGAAACAACTAGGCTTAATAAAAACAATGGAAAAGAACAAGTATTGATGATGTGGAGAAACTAGAGTCCTCATCCATGCCGATGAGAATGTAAAACAGTACAGCTGCTATGGAAACAGTTTGAAAGTTTCTCAAAAGGTTAAACACGAGTTAACAGATGATCTGAAATTTTACTGAGTCTATATCCAAGAGATATGAAAACACGTGTCCACATAAAAACTTGTACACAACTCCTGTAGCTAGCATCATTTATTCATAATAGCCAAAATATAAAACAATTCAAAAATCCATCAATAGTCAAATGAATAAACAAATTCTGGCCTACCCATACAATGGAAGATTATGTGTTCATAAAAAGAAGCTCTCAGGGCCGGAGACTTAGCTCAGTGGTTTCACCGCCTGCCTCACAAGCGCCAGGTCCCAAGTTTGATCCCCAGTATCAAAAATAACCAACTAACCAAACAAACAAAGGAGCTCTCAATACACGTTATAACGTGGATAAGCCTTAAAAACTTCCTAAGAGAAAGAAGCCAGATGCCAAAGGTCAGGTATTAGATGATCCCATTTATATGAAACATGCAGAATAAATGCACAGGGACAGAAAACAGACTGGTAGATTCCAGGGGCTGGAGGGGATGGGAGAGTGGGAAGTAACTGTTGATGGGCTGATGGGTGCTGGAGTTTCTCTTTAGAGTGGTGAAAATATTCTAGATCTACAGAGTGGTCTTGTGTGAGAAGACGCATGAGAGGTGGTGAGACAAGGTGATACATATTTCAAATGTACTAGGTGCCGCTAAACTTTACAATTTAAAATGTTAAACCCTGCTAGATGTATTAAAATAAAGGGGGAGCATGGCGGGGCACACCCGGAATCCCAGCACACTGGAAGGCTAAGACAGGAAGATCTAAACTGGGCAACTTAGTGAGATCCTATCTCGACATAAAGTTTAAAAAGAGCTAGTTGGGACTATAGTTCCATGCAAAGGCCTTGGGTTCAATTCCCAATACCATACACAAAAAACTTAAAGATAAAGTAAAAATATAAAAAAGGGGAAAATAAGGTCAGCTCTGCCTGCATACCAGGAAAGGCAGTGCCATGTCCCACCAGCCCGAGTTAAGGCAATGACAGACTCGTTGGAAATGGGCTCCTTTTCCTTGCAACCCTCCTCCCTGATTGAAACCATCTATACCACACTCACCCTCAGCGCAAATACCACATTGAAAAGAATCATGGTAGGTGCTTCCCTCTTCGGGGATGGATCTGTTTTGGAGACCTGTAAAAGAAGCAATTATTCTAACAATTTGAGAGCCATGACTTTCCAAGAAAAGCTGTTTAATGCCATTCTACTTCAAGCATGGGAAAAGGCCCCACAGTACAGCAGAACCAAAGAAGAACAGCCCGGAGTCTTTGAGAAGTGACTGGCCTTTATTCGAGAGATGCGTCTACTATACAAGTGAGCCTCAGCTGAGACAGGAATGGGGGGTCAGTGCTCTGACGGCCCTGGCCAATGAAGGTAAGGTGACAGTGCCAAGAGAAGGCAGGACACAGAACAGCTCAAGTGGGTGAAAGACCAGACCCACACCCTGCTGCTATCCCCAGTGCCCACCTGTGTCTACACCAGCTGTCTCTGCCAAGCCTAAGTACTCAGACCATTTAGAGATAGGGCAGTGCTGAGGGTCAACAAGGGCCTAAGCAGGCCCCGAGAGAGAGGGCATGCAAGCTCACTTTAGAACCTAATTCTTATTTTATTTATTTATTATTATTTTTGTTGTTTGTTTGAAACAGGGTCTCACTTTATACTTCAGGCTGGCCCTGAACTCACTATGTAGCCCAGAGTGGCCTCAAACTCTCGGCAATTCTCCTGCCTCTGCCCCCTGAGTGCTGGGATTACAGGCATGAGCCACCACGCCCACGCCCAGCTCAGAATCTCTTTTTGTTTTGTTTTGTTTTGTTTTGTTTTTTAAGTACCAGGGACCTTCCACTTGCAAAGCAGGGGGCAGAACCGCTGAGCTAAATCCCAGGCCCTTCAGAACCTAATTCTTATCTCAGTTCTTAGCTCAGAAACCAGCAAAACCCCAAAGCCCTCAAATACAGCTGAGGGTCACAATGGAACTCTTCAAAGCTAACTACAAGCGTCATCACTAGGGGGAGTTAGAGAATCAGGCTCCAGTTCTTTTGTCTACCCGCCCTGTCCCCACAGTGACTGCTGCAGGCTGGCTTCCAACTCTCCTGTCCCTCACCCAGACAAGGCAGCCCTATCTTTGTAAACATGGTGAGGAGGGAGGCTCCCATCCAAGGGGCTCAACACATCCAACTCCCACAGCTGCTCCTTTCATGGGCTTAATCACAGAGAAGGTTTACACATCACAGCACACACCATCAATTTCTGATGGTATAAATATAGCTAAATCCTATATGTTATACCGAAACCCTTCAGAATCTGAGTAATGCTGTTCCTGACCCTGCTCATGTGCAATGGCTGACTGGCAGGCTCTGTAATAAAGTTCCCTGGGAAACTGCATTGTGCCTTGCAGATAATCTTTCCCAGTATCTAACTCATTCATCAAAGAACATATACAGAAGGTTTAGCACAATAATAAGTGCTAGATAATAATGATTTGGCTATGAGAATATTATTTAGTAAACAAATGCTTGTAGGAAGTTCTGGGTTTGACACATGCTAGATAACACATTCTCTTGGCCTTGACACCTATACCTTGTATATAAAGGGAAGATCACAATCATTAGAGACCCAGATGCAAATAACAGAAGCTAACTCAGGGGGCTGGAGGTAGCTCAGTTCTAGAGTGGCAGGCCTCCCATACCCAAGGCCCCAGGGTTCCACACTAGCACAGCATTAAAAAAAAAAAAAAAAAAAAAAAATTTTGCA
>NW_022900946.1:22813524-22826188 GCF_012274545.1 Fukomys damarensis | reverse complement strand
AATAAAAAAAAAAAAAAAAAAAAGCTGTTGCAGAGACTAAAGTAACTGGGTACAAAGACCAGTCTCTCTGGCAAGACCCCAAGGACTATGAAGAGGCAGAGCTCATGGGAGGTGCCTGATCCGGTCTGCTGCCCCATGGTTACTTGCCCAAAGCCAATGTCAATACAATTCGGAAGTCTCTAGAGCAAAATGGGTCATGCATGCCTGCCCAGAGAGAGCCCTACCTGCCCAAGAAGGTCCACACCTGCCAGGGAGGGCCGTACCTGCCCCAGAGCATGCTGCAACAGTGTCGGGTGCCCAACAAACCGCACATTATCGATCTTCAGTTCAAATTTTTGGCCACACATCTCAGACTTGGTTGCCAAAATTGTTGCCAGAATAGCATCTGAAAACCTTCAAATGAAAAAAAGGATGAAAATAAGTTAACAAATATCACTGTACCACTCCCCAGTACCTTCAGAGGGGAAGGTCTCAGATAAATGGCAGATCTGTGACTCTGCCCCCAGCACTGATGGACATTTCTGAGGACTCCAGAAATGTGGCGCTCTTGCAGCAACCCCAAGGTTAAGGATGTAAAAATCACCAGAATTATAGTAAAAGGCATGAGAAGCACAGGCTGAAGGCACATGCTGTCATTGTTGCATGCTCAATGAAATTAGGAAAGAAACAGCTGCAGTTTGCATTTAAAAGGAGGATTTGCTGGAGCTGGCAGTGCCCTGAGAAGCCACTCATTAAGGCTCACAGGCAGAGGGGCCTCTCCTAACTGTACTTGCGTTTGTTAGACTATACCCTGTCCATCACACAGCCTCTCCCCAACAGTGCCACATAAAGGACCAGAGGATAGCACTCAGATGAGGGCAGAGTGCTAACTCCCTTCCTCAGTGTAGCTGCCAGCCCTTCCCTTACCCTGAACAACTAACCTTTCCAGTTTGTATTAAGAAAGGAACTCTCTAAGACATGTAGACCCACTGTGTTACACAAGTGCAGGGATGCTGAAAACTGACTACCATTAGGAAGTGGAACACCTAGGTATGGGTGAGACCTCACTCTTTCCAAGACGCATCTGCACATTTGCCTCCCTACTGGCAACCCAGATCCCTCCTGCCTGGGGGATCCAGATAAGGGAGAACCACCTGCAGGGAGGAGCATACTAGCATGTGGCTGCCTCTTATCTCAGAGCCCAGGGCTGAAGCCCTCTCCTCCAGAAAAAGCACAGGTAAATTGGACACACAGTTTCTGATCTGGACCCAGCACAGAGAGAACCCCCACTCATCTAGCCACCAGGAAAGCATTCCTAATATCTGGCAGCTCCAGCTTCCCCAGGGCCATACTGTGCTCATGGGCAGAAAGAACCCCCCCAGTCCTGAAAGAGACCACTGGGGACAGATATTCCAATGTTCATTCTTGGTCATGCTTCTCTCCTAGAGGCATTCGTGGTGGGGAGAGATGGAGACTAACAACGTAACTCCTCCATTTTATGATGAAAAAGGAAGGCCAGCTTCAACTTTGTAATGGCAAATAACTCTGGGATAAAACACATCTAGGAGGGGCTATTTAGTTCAGGAAATCCTGAGCCCCCAAACAAATCAGAGGCAGAGGGCTGGTCAGAGCTGGCTGCCTTGGTGCTTGCAGTCAGACTATAGTCTAACCTTCCCCAACTGATCTCATCAGACACATCTGGGACATGTGGGACCAAGCTGAGTCCTTCGTTCTCCTTTCCTAAATACTCATCTCCAAAGTGTAAAGCAGACAGAGAGGATTCCAGCGCCTCAGACCGAAGGCATCACAGGTCTTCTTCATAAACTATACATGGCTCAGTTTGCCCTGTGAGTCCTGCCTAAGGGACACAGAGATGTGGAAAGAGGTTCCAGGCAGTAAAACTTTACCAAACACTCCCGTTCTAGCAACTGACCCAGTGCAACAGTTCATGTCTCATTTAAAAAACAAAACAAAATAAAATACCCTCCACTCTCCACCCAGTGATTCAGGACAGAGACAGTAGGCAAAAAATCTCTACCGCTCCAGAAGCTCACTTGCTGTGCTAGCCAAAAAACAGCTGCTGTGTCTTGAAGACTCACAGACACCTCACCCTTGGGCACCAATTCAGGGACCCAAGTTACTACGGCTATGGGATGGGTCCTGGGAGTTTCTGAGCAAGCACTGGAAGCCCAGCTTACATCTATAAATGCCCAAATTCCACTGTGCCCCTGTGACAGTCAAATAAAAAGCTTTTTTTTTTCCTCCCTAAAGACTAGAGTCCAAAGAGTGAATAAACTGAAAAGTCGAGTACTGTTAAAGTTAAAAGTTACACTGCCTTAACTGGTCATCCAGGGAGGTCATTCTGGGGTAGCCAGCATGGTGGAGCTGGTCACTCAGTTTACTGAGCAAATCTGCCTCATAAAGGAATCCACTTGCACAGTTCAATATTATACATGTATGATGAAAACACTTGTGTATCTTTATAATTTACACAGTATCTATTGACATGATACACAAAAGACACCGTTATATCATGAAACTGGGGGAGGGGAATAACGTACTCATAACAAATCAAACTGTAAACAGGTGACAATATTATTTGTTGCTTCTAAAATTTACAAAACCCCCCCCCATTTTTTTTTGAGGCAAGGTCTCACTTTGTAGTTCAGGCTAGCCCTGGCTTACTATGTAGCCCATGCTGGCCTCAAATTTGTAGCAATCCTCCTGCTTCAGCCTCCCAAATGCTGGGATTACAAGTGTGCACCACCATGCCCAGCTCTACAAAATCTTTTTGATAGTGAAAGTCTGGTAAATATACTGTAACACAATAAAACAGATGTTACAAAAACTAAAGATTTCTGGACTAATTTAGAAGTTCAAGAAAAGCACAGAGAAATGTAACAGCCCAGCTGGAAAACAGGCCAGAGCTTCTATTCTTGCTAAGATATTCTGGAGTAGGGCTTCTTCTCTAACTTAGCCAAAACAAGGAAGGAAGACAAGAGTCTGCAAGAGAACTTGATGCTGTTTCCCGTACCAACCTTCTCCCAGGGAGCTCATGAGTGCTGTTGTGCCTCCAAGGCCCAAAGGGGATGCACTAGGGTGGATGTGGGGTCCCACCTCATCCATGCTTTCCACATCTACTCCAGAACATTTTCGCCACTAGTGGGCATACCCAACTCACCTAAGCCAAGCATCACATTGAAAACCCAAACCTTGGGAAAGATCCCCACCAAATGCCTTTGAAAACTGAACACGGAACCTCCATCACAGGTCTCGGTGTGGCGGTGGGAAGGAGATGAGCAACCCCATTCCTGCTTTCTTACCACCCCCATAACTACTGGCTCTGACTTAGGAGGAGGAAATTTACATGGAATACTTGACCCAGAACTCTCTCTGGAGCTGGCCAATGGAGCCTTGGCCTCTTGGGTACTGTGAAACAGCTAAATAACTCTGGGTGGAGAAAGGGCAAGGACCACGGGCAAGTCTGCATTCTTCTAAGGGGACTGCGGCAGTGAGGTCCAAGGCAGGGCCTATGTGCTTCGTTAGTCATTCTTCAGTATTGAAGGAAATCAGGAATTAAGCACAATTACAAGAAAAGAAGGCAGCCAGAATCAAGATAAAAAGACGGTGGAGAAGTCTGTCTTACCCTGCAACCAATTGCTCATCGGTTGGAGGAGATGGCTCGCTGAAATGGGAACAGGACCATCAAGACCAAACAAAAACATTGTTTTTTAAAAACTATGAAAAGCTATAATGTTGTTTTATAAAAACAGTATTAAAGTCCAGCAGAAGTAGCTCCATTAAGTATTTTACCTAAGTCTCAAGCGTAGTAACTTACCAGACAAGAAGGAAGATGCAGACATTTCCATGACGGATACATAGCAAAGAGTCCCTAATGCTCAAATTCTCACACATATGTGATGGGAGGGAACAAGACCACTGTCAGAAGCAAGCACAACACTGGAAGACCTAGATCAAACCCAAGTGGCATGAAAATTCACTGGACACCTGGGTACCCGTAGCTAATCATTCCAAGAATAGGTCTCTCATCTGTATGCTAAGAATTCATCTGCACAGGACCAAGTAAGAGCCTCACAGTTTATAAAAGCCTTTTGAAAACTGCTGTGCCACATGAATTTAACAGCTCAGTTCCTGAGATACCGCAATGGCCTGCATGGCTGATCTCTCTGATCTCTGCCTGGAGCAATAACAGAGTCATGGCAGATCTGTGCACAGTTGTGCTGTAAAACATCTAGGATACTATCAGACTTGAAGAAAGAGTTTAAAATCTAATTTATGTTCCTGTGCAGAAACTTATGGTGAGACATGTTACTTTGCGAGTATCCTGGAAAAAGAAAGAAAATCCAAACATGGGAGAGAAACAACACGGGGGCCCTGCCATGAGCACTGTGCCATCCTGTTCCATGGTGCCGCAGGCTGCTGCTCCCTGCAGCTCTCACTAAGGGACACACACCGCCAAAGGCCCGTGCAAAGGAAATATACAAAAAGGAAGCTTTTCCTCAGAAGCTCCTAAACTTTCACTCACTGGGTTGTATAGTATTAAAAGGTTAAGTGTTTTGTGGACTTGCCCCAAATCACCCAGAAGGTCAAAATCCTAGAATCCTAGTTTTTATTTCCCACAACTAGACAAAGTCAGAACACAACCTCTTTACTTCCAAAGAGAAATGAGCAAGCACACAAGACTTCTAAGTGTTGGCACTGTCTCATTTTCAGGTGGGGAGTCTACCCCTTTGAGGCAGGCAGGGCCATCATCACTCAAGGAAATGTGGGTGTTTCCATGACAGCCAAATCTGGGAGCTGGGGGGAGTAAATCCCCTCACTCAGTAACCTTATAGAAAACAGGGAAACTAAGGACCAGTCTAAGGAACAAGCCAAGAGCTCAGATGGGAGGATGCAGAGCAGGAGTCAAATCTGAAACCCTGGGCCTTCACTTGTCTCAATATGCTGTCCTTCAGTATGGACACATTGGCTAGGCAAAGAGGTTGGGGGAAAACACTGCCAGTCCACTATCTACATGTGTCAACCTCAGCTAAAGGAAGGAGGAGACATGTTCTGACATTATCTAGAGGGTGTGAGGCTCTAAACATGCTGGTAGAGGTAAATCAGTCAAGAGCCTGGTGCAGTCTAAGTGTGCCAGGTGGGAGGAGAGTCAGAGTGTTGGGCTTGACTGGCCAAAGACACCACAAGAGCTAGGGCACAACTGTTCCTACAAGCTCAACCCACTGCTGCAAGAAACATGGCCAAGCTCAAAGCTCTAGGGCCCACACAATGGCAACTATGTGTTACAGAGTCGAGGTGGAACCTATAAGAGCTCTGCAAAGGTCTTCCAGATTGTGTCTAAACTACAGGAAGTTCAGAATATTCTGACACTAAAAGAGCAACTCTTCTCCAAAGTCTCTAGCTCCCCTCCTCTGAGGGGAGATGGCCAGATGGCTGCTCATAATCTTGGAGAGATACAGAAGATAGCTGCCCGTGCTGGGAAATAACCACACAAGATTTTTGGGTTAATACCAGGTGTTGTGTTTTGTATCCAGAGCCTCATGCATTCATAGGTGGGGCGTTTCAAAGGTGGCTGGGTCAAGGTGTGGTACTGAAATTAAGGGAAGGATAATGGAAGCCCCACCCTGGGGTAGGGGGCACCAACAGGCTTACAGCCTGGACGAAATAAAAAGGGACAGAAAAGAAGGTTGCTGCTGCTTCTGCTTACTGATTTGTCTCTTTGCTGCCTGCTATGGACTGTTCTCCTCGATGACGCCCTTCTGCCATGCCACCTTGCCTTGCAGCCAGCGGACTGTGACCTGCAATCTCTACAAACTGTGAGCCAAAATAAAGCTTGCCTCCTTGAACTTTGGATGTTGGATATTTTGTCTCAGCAACAAGAACAGTAAATCAGGGCCAGGGATTTAGCTCAGTGGTGCTACCGCCTGCCTCACACGCACAGTGGTGCTGCCTTGTGCCTCGCATGTGCAAGGTCCCGAGTTCAATAACCAGTACCAAAGAATATATATATATATATATATATATATATAACAATAATAATAATAATAATTCAGACACAAGACTTTTACGCAGACCTCTCAATGGCTTGTGTGGGAGCCACATGGTACACTAAGCAGTCAACCAATAGGAACCCTAGAAACTTTATGACATGAGTTTCAAGTCTTAAGAGACACTGGACAATGCCCATTTTCTCTTATCCTTACTGAATCCTAGAAAAGAGTATTTTTAAAGGGACAGAGATTTAGCTCAGCGGTGCCACCACCTGCCTGGCCAAGTGCAAGATCCCCAGTACCAAAAACAAACAAAGAAAGTTATTTTTATTTTATTTTATTTTTTTGGTACTAGGGATCGAACTCGGGTCCTTGTGCTTGCAAGGCAGGCAGCAGAACCACTGAGCCATATCCCCAGCCCCCAAAAAAGTTATTTTTAAATGTGTAACAAGGGCCAGGGATTTAGCTCAGTGGTGCTGCCGCCTGCCTTGCAAGCACAAGGTTCCAAGTTCAATTCCCGGTACAAAAAATAATAATAATAAAATAAAATGTGTAACAGTTAACTTCAAACCCTGAAACACATCTTGAGGATACATCTCATAAAATCAGCTGGCTTTCTGAATCAGTGCTATCCAACAGAACTTTCCCTTTTTTTTTTTTTGGTACCAGGAATTGAACTCAGGACCTCACACTTGTATGGCAGACGGAGGCACCACTGAGCTAAATCCTGCCCCAACAGAACTTTCTACAATGACAGAAATACCCCAAATCTGCACATTTAATGTGGTAGTTACTTGTCCCATACAGCCATGGATCCTGAAATGAGGGATGAGGGTAGTGCAACTAAGGAGCTGGACTTTTTATTTTATTTTATTTCTGTGAATTTCTTTGTAAATGGCCACACTGGCTAAGGGCTACAAGACTGAGCAACACACTTCTCTACGACAGGCTACCTCTGCTCAAAGGTTAACAGTATTTCAACCTGGCAAACTGACAAGCAGGAATATTCTGAGGGTTCCAGAAAGAAACCAATCTTAAGAGAACTAGAATTAAGGAAGACACGGGTTTGCTACATCACTGCCTTGCTTCAAAAGATGCTCTGAGCCATACGATAGAGGCAAAGCTGGGGCCTGCTAGGCCCTTGCAACAACACAGGCAGCAGGTGAAGCCATTCTTAAGTTTAATAAAAGATTCTAATGAGAAGCACTCCCTTCCCACAGTTTTCTCTTCATTATGTTAAATACTGAACTAATTCACCAGAAACATGCTCATCATCATTTCATTATAAACCTCTGGAAACTAACTCTGAAAACAGATGCTGCTGTCTCAATTGTTTCAAGAGCTCTGAATCTTTGCAGCCTGAGCCTCATGAAACTTGGTAGATGGACAGCCCTGCTCCACACTGATCTGTGGTACAGAGACAGAACTAGATGTATCTGTCCACTGTGCAGAGCAAAAGCTTTCTATGTCTCTGTGACAAACAAAGCCGTTCCAAGTCACCACCTTTAAAGGACAAGAAAACCACAGGAATCTACATCAAGACCATCCCCTGGGACAGGCAACAACCCTCTCCCCCATCTTCCTCTACCTGCCAGTCTCTCTTCCAAAGTTTATTCCCCTTGGAAACAGTCACAGGTCCTGCCAGAGGCACCAGTACCCTCACAAAAGAGGATAAAAATCACACTCTTAAAACTGCAAAGCACTACGGTAGGTACAGTGTTCTGTCAGAGAACTGGAGGTAAATAACACTGCTCGTGAAGGTACAGGTGTGAGTCTTAACTATCTTCTCCCAATTTTTGAGACAGGGTCTTGATGAGTAGTTCAGGCTTATCTTGAACTCAAGATATAGCCCAGGCTGGCCTTGAAATCGCAGTGATCCTCCTACATCAGCCTCCTGAGTGCTAGGATTACAAGTGTGCACCACCGTGCCGGGTGAGACACACTTCTTTACCCCATTCAGTCTCTGTCTGTGCTTAGAGGAACTCAGGGCCGGTAACTCATAATCTTCCTTCCTTCCCCAGCCTATGTTAATATTTGTTAATGTTTAAAATAAACATTAGGAAGACAGACATGGTTATTTAGAGTTTCTACTCTGATAGTGCCTCCCAGACAGAGCAAAGGGAGGGAACACAGGAAGGGACAGGACCAGCCTTTCATCCAGGGCTAAAGGAGTGTCAAGGGTCAGAACAGCCCAGCTCCAACCCACTGCCCTTGTCACCACCTGAGTCTGGCCACCATGAAGGGAACTGGCCAGGCTGTGCTGCATATGAGTGCCTGCATTTGAACTTTGGACACGTGCTTAAAGAATCAGGTCTGAGGAGAGAAAAGGGGTCTGCTTTCCTCTATGCTCCTCTCCTAGGAGATAAATGTCCTCCCTGGACATGGCCTCATCCATTCTCAGACCTGCTATACCAATCACACAGCCCACAGTATGTCAAGTGCCCAAATTATTCACCACGCCAGAGACGGGTGGTCCAAACCTCAATCTGCACTAACTGAAAGCACTCACTAATTGGACGAAAGCAACACCAGACAAATATCTGGGTCAACAGAAGGGCAGGGCTCTGCCCAGGCCTACGAGCAGGACTAGCCCCACCGTGGAATGACTGCAGAGTCCTTACCTGGAGTCACCGTCCTGGTCATCAGCATGGTCACCAGTGTTGTTAACAGCATATCTGCTATGTGGCTTATCTACGTGAGGACAAGAACAGGAGAATGGTTAAGAAAGAGGATCTTTACGTACACAGAAGGGTTGTGGAGCTGTCCAAATCCACAGTTTCCAAAACAGTACATCTATACAATGGAATACTGTTCAGCCATACAAAGAAACATGCATGAACCCTGAGAATATTTTGCTGAATGAAATAGACTCAACGCTGAAAGAAAAATATCACTTTTACACAAAATGTCTAGAATAAGCAAATTCACTAATACAGAGAGTAGAAGTTAACGCGGACTGAGGACAGAGGGAAGTGAGAAGTTACGGCTCAATGGTCAGTTTCAATTTAGATGGCAAACAATTTGGGAAACAATGGTGGTGACTGTACTGTATAAAGAATATAATTAATAAGACTGAATGAAATGCTTAAAATGATGACTCCTAAGTGAAATAAACTGGACACACATGTTGAAATACCGCACTGTTTCTCTTGTGTGGGAAACCAAAAGTGGAAATAAGGACTGAAGTTAAAATGGATGTTGGGAAATGGAAAGAAAGTGTTCAAATGGGAAGGGGAACGAGGAGGAGGAGAAAGGAAGGGACAAGAAAAAAGCAAAAATAGAAGGGAAAATGAAAACAAAGTTTTTATACGTAGGGAGGAGAGGGGACTCAAAGGGAGGATTTGGATAAAATAAAATTTATTTTTTAAAAATGGTTAGGCCAGGTATAGTAGCACATGCCTGTAATCTCAGCTAATGGGGAGGCTGAGACAGGAGAATCACAAATTCAAGCTCAGCTTGGACAACTTATTGAGTGCCTACCTCAAACTAACAACAGCTGGGGCAGCCAGGCGTGGTGCTGCATGCCCGTCATCCCAGCACTCGGGAGGCTGAGGCAGGAGGATCGCTGTGAGTTCGAGACCAGCCTGGGCTACACAGTGAGTTCCAGGTCAGTCTGAACTACATAGCGAGATCCTGTCTCAAAAAAATAAAAAATAAATTAAAAAGCTGGGAATATAGCTCAGTATGAGTCTCTGAGTTTAATCTCCAGTCCTGGGGAAGGGGTACAAATTTCATGTTACATACCATAAAATTTTTTTCATAAAAAAATAATTTCTGGGCCAGAGATTTAGCTCAGTGGTTTCGCTGCCTGCCTCGCAAGGACCCAAGTTCAATCCCTGGTACCAAAAAACAAAAACAAAAACAAAAAACCTGGGACCCGGGCATGGTGGTGCACACCTGTAATCCCAGCACTCGGGAGACTGAGGCAGGAGGATTGCTATGAGTTCAAGACCAGCCTGGGCTACATAGTAAGTTCCAGGTTGGTCTCAACTACATAGTGAGACTCTGTCTCAAATCCTCCCCGCAAAAAAACCTGGGTAGATATTTACAGTTTGTCACCAACGCCTTTTTTTTTTGTTCTAGGTACTGAACCCAGGGCTTTGCTCTGAGCTATATCCCCAGCCATTTTAATATTTTATTTTTGAGACAGTCTCACTAAGTCACTAAGTTGCCCAGGCTGGGCTTGAATATGTGATCCTTTTTATTTTTATGTTATTAATTTTTTTCCCTTCGTTTATTGCCACATTTAAGGCAAACAATACAGTCACATTTATCATCTGGATCTTGCACCTTTCTTTACATATGTGATCCTTCTGTCTCAGCCTCTCAGAGTACTGCGATTATAGGTGTATCCACACCCACCCCACATGGCAAAAGCCTTTTTTCGGCATGGTGAGATGCACACCTGTAATCCCAGCACTCTGGGAAGCTCAGGCAGGAGGACTGAAAGATCAAGCCCAGCGTGGACAACTTAGTGACTCTGAAACACTGTCTCACAGTAAAACTCTGTGAAACTCTGTCTCACAGTAAAAAATAAAAGGGCTGGGGATGTAGCTCACTGGAAAGGCCCTGGGTTCAATCCCCAGTACTACCAAAAAAAAAAAAAAAAAAAAAAAAAAAATCTCTTTCAAGATTATGAGGAAAAAAATTAGTCCACCCAAGAGAAAAATCAGGCAAAGGTTATGAACAGGCCATTCACTGAAAAAGAAATCCAAATGGCTCTAAAAATATAAACACATACTCTCAATCATAAGAAAATTGCATGTTAAAACAATCAGATACAGGGCCAGAGATTTAGCTCAGTGGTTCCACCACCTGCCTCACAAGCACAAGGATCCGAGTTTGATCCCCAGTATCAAAAAAAATAAAAATAAAAATAAAACAATCAGATACAATTTTCCACCTAACAGATTTTAAAAACTGCAAAATCATCCAGGCATGATGGCAACATGCCTGTAATCTCAGCACTCAGATGACTGAGGCAAGAGGATTAAGAGTTCAAGGCCAGCAAGGGTGAAATAGTGAGACCTTGTTTCAAAAAACAAACAAATAAATGCAAAGAAAAATGTATGTACTAAAAATAAATGTGCTCACTCTTAGACCCAAATATCCTACTTTTGGCATTTGATCTTACAGATATTCTGTAAAATGACAGTATATATGGAAAGGAAATTTGTACCATTTGTATCAGCAAATGATTGAAAACAACTTAATTGCCCATCAGCAGAAGACTAGATGGATAAATCACAGCATGATCAGGCCAGGGATTTAGCTCAGCGGTTCCACTGTTTGCCTCAAAAGTGAAGGGTGCTGAGTATGATATGATCCCACGTACCAAAAAAAAAAAAATCACAGCATGCTCATCTCATGAAATTCACAGCAGCCATTGAAAAGGACAAGGTCATACAGATTCTAATTCTGTATCTTCTATATGGATGCAAAGTGAAAATGAAAATAAGTAGGGCAGAACAGCTGTATGTAGTTCTTTCATTTGTGCTCTGAAAATAAAATAATGCATGTATATGGTTGTGTTTACACAGGTTCTGAAAATATGCATAAAGGATATTTCTAATTTTTGTATCAGAAAAGAATTAAAAACAACATAAAAGTCTAAATGCCTTAAATATCTAAACATCTTTAAAACCTTATACCAAGGTCAGGTGAGGTAGCACACGCCTGTAGTCCTAGCACTCAGGAGGCCAAGGCAGGAGGGTTGACATGAGTTCAAGGCCAGCCTGGGCTACATAATGAGTTTAAAGCCAGCCTGAACTGTCTATGGAGACCCTGTCTCAAAAGGCAAAAATAAATAAAGCCTTGTACCAGCCAGACAAGGTGGCTCACTTCTGTGATCTCAGCACTGCAGAGACAGGCAGGAGGATCATAATTTCGAGGCCAGCTTGGGCAATTTAGCGTGGCGGGGTGGGGGTGAGGTTCACTGAGGTGCTTAGTGTATGTTCTGGAGCTGTGGTACGCTGCAATCAACTGAATGAGGTCGGTGTATTCACTTAATTATGTGCGGTGCCAACACAGACCGTTTAGAAGAGTGCTTCAGAAGATGCTTGTGTGAATTAAAAAATAAGATCCTCCAACGAATATTTTATTTATATGCAGACACAGACTGGCTATCTTCTCAAGAGGGACAATTTCCAAATTACCAGGGCAATCTTGGGCTGAGACGGAGGGCAAGGTTAACACGAGATGCATCTGTAATTTTTCCATCGTTTTTAGGGCAATAGAAATTGAACCCAAGGCTTCCTGTATGCGAGTCGAGCGCTCTACCAAAGAGCTACACCGTCAGACCTGGAACTTGCCTTCCTGCCTCACAGCCTTCCGAGTACTTCAGATTTAAAAAGAACCAAAACGGAAACTGTCGAGACGTCACTAACAGCTGTACTGGAGGTGAATTACTAGTAGTTTCTCGCCTGCCTCCTCTTTCCTTCGCATGGACGCCTAGTGCTCGCGGCGGGCGCCGGGCGCCACTTACTTGTCCGGGACGTCGGGTGCTCCTGGTTTCTCTGGAAGGGGTACCTGAACAGCAGCTTATTGCCCCGGCTGCCCGAGCTCACCAGAATCACGCTGATGGGGCTGGTGTTATCCCCCATATTGCCAGGGCCGGCGGGGGCCCGGGGGACCGGAGGAGGACGCACAGCCCCGGGGAACGCCCCACGCCCGCG
>NW_022900946.1:22812791-22813493 GCF_012274545.1 Fukomys damarensis | reverse complement strand
CGCAGCCGCTAAACTCGCGAGATTTGGCGCGCGGGCCGGGGCGTGTACGCAGGCGCATGTGGCCGTAGGCGCAGGCGCAGAGCTTCCAGAAGCCCCAGTCGCTGGCCCCTAGGTTGTAAGGTGTGGGAGCCGCCCCCTCGTGTACTGGGGGCCCTGGGAGCCAAACAGCGTTCAAAGGAGACGCTGTCTCCCATTCAAGTTCTAACCAGGCCCGGCCCTTCTTAACGTCCGAGATCGGGCGCGTTCAGGGTGGTCTTGCGGTAGACGAAGAAGCTGTCAAGACGCTGGTTTCTGCATTATAAAAGTAGCACACTTTATTTGTAGCCGGGCACTGGCGCGCGCTTGTAATCCCCGCCTTCTAGCGGGCTGAACTCAACGATCGCAAGTTCAAGGCCAGCCTGGACCTCCCTGGGCTTTGAGAGCCCCTCAAAAAAATAAAGGGCTGGAGGTGTAGCTCAGATGTAAGACTTAAGCCTCACTTTTACTCCTGGAGCGTGAACAGCCAAGAGGCTTTCACGATGCTGGGCTCAGAAGCTCAGCGAGGCTCCAGGAGCTAGTCGGACAGTGAGAGTCACCCAGGAAGGAACACACCAGGCAAGTTGGCAAATAGACCTTTATTAGTCTGTCCAGACGGCACTCCCCAAGCCAAGTAGCTCAGGGAGGCGGCTAGCTCAGAAACAGAGGCCATTTTATATAGGGCTA
>NW_022900946.1:22812226-22812487 GCF_012274545.1 Fukomys damarensis | reverse complement strand
GTTTCTCGCCTGCCTCCTCTTTCCTTCGCATGGACGCCTAGTGCTCGCGGCGGGCGCCGGGCGCCACTTACTTGTCCGGGACGTCGGGTGCTCCTGGTTTCTCTGGAAGGGGTACCTGAACAGCAGCTTATTGCCCCGGCTGCCCGAGCTCACCAGAATCACGCTGATGGGGCTGGTGTTATCCCCCATATTGCCAGGGCCGGCGGGGGCCCGGGGGACCGGAGGAGGACGCACAGCCCCGGGGAACGCCCCACGCCCGCG
>NW_022900946.1:22801557-22808931 GCF_012274545.1 Fukomys damarensis | reverse complement strand
GAGGTGTGGGGATCGATGTTAGTGCATTTGCCCACCACACACAAGAGCCTGGGTTTCATCCGCAACACTGAAGGCAAAGGGTGAGGGGGACTGCAGCAGCCTTGCAAAGTAAAAGTGGCACATTGTATCCACAATATCTTTGTTTTTTGTGGGTTTGTTTTTTGGTGGGTTTTTTGTTGTTGTTGTTGTTGTTGTTTTTTATACCAGGGATCAAACTCAGGTCCTTGTTCTTGCAAGGCAGTCACCAGAACCACTGAGTTAAATCCCTGGCTGGAATATCTTTGAAATTCTTGCAAATCAGTAAGATCAGCAACACCTCAGAAAGTGTACGTGACTTATACACTTCAGTAAAGAGGAACCAGTAAATATGTGATCAGGAACACAGCTTCGCTGCTCATCAGGAAAATATGAATTGAAACCACTACCCAATGCATCAGACTGGCTAAAATGAAAGGAGAGCAACTGTACCAGATGTTTGAGATGAACAAGGGAAATTCAACACCACACCTAAGAATAGAAATTGGTCAATCACTCTGGCAGACAGTTCGATACTGTCTGCTAACAACCCAGCAGTTCCACTCCTGGGTATATACACAACAGAGCTCAGTCACGTGGGCTCTAAGGGGACATGTGAAAGAACGTCCATTGCAGCATTATTCATAACCAACAAGAACTAAACAACCCAAAAGTCCATCCCCAGCACGATGAAGGAATTGTAGCACATTCCCACAATGAAATACAATAGAGCAATGGAAACCATCAACTACATGCATGGTGAATTTCACAAACGCTTGGAATTAGAAGGCAGAGACAAACGAGGGCATCGTGTATTGTTTCATTTTTTCGGGTGGGGTGTAGCTTAGTGGTAGAACATGTACTTATTACGCTGAGGCCCTAGACTCAGTTCCCATCAACAACAACAATGAAAAGCATTCGAAAGCAGCTAAAGAACAGCCAGGTGTGATGGCACATGCTTGTAGTCTCAACATTCTTGGAGGCTGAGGCAGAAGGATCACAAATTCAAGCTGAAACTAGGCAACTTAGAGACTCAGTGCAAGTCTGTCTCAAAATTAAAAATAAAATTTCAAAAGGCTGGGAAGGGCTGGGGATTTAGCTCAGCGGTTTGCCTTGCAAGCGCAAAGACCCGAGTTCAATCCCCGGTACCAAATAAATAAATTAAATTAAATTAAAAGGCTGGGAATACAGCTTAGTGTGAAGGCCCTGGGTTCAAATCCCTAGTGCCACCAAACAACAGCAACAAAAAACAAAAAGTAAGACAAGAAGCTAAGGCGCCTTAGAGGTCACCTTTAGAGGACATTGTATGTGGAATGTCTGCTCTATTATAATTCGTTAAGCTGTAGTGTATCTTGTGTGATATTCATAATGAAAAAGATGGAAAGAAACAACACCTGTCCATGACAATGCTTTGCAGTTTGGAAGTTCAAAGACAAAAAAGAGCCCTGTTTGGCATCCTGCCCTGCTGATGGCACAGATGTGAAGGGGTAGGGTGGTCCTTCCAGGGAGGGCACAGGAGGCCCTCGGGCCCGACAGTAGCTGAGTACCATCCCTAGTAGCAGATGTGGCTGCTCTGGAAGCAAGATCCAGGAATCCATCGTCATGGCCTCCTCTGCTGGGCACAGAGAAGCCCCGTGGTGCCTTCTGCCTCTTTAAGGACCCTCCCAGAGCTCTCTGCGGCTCCCTCTGTGTCCTCCCAACTCTGTGTATGTCACTCCACTGACCCAAGGACCCCCGACTCGCCCACACATTCTGTCCTCTCTGTCTGCCCATCGGTTCTACCACTTTTCTCCTTTCTAGGAGTAAAGCCTCACCCACTGCCCCATACCTTCTCACGCAGGCCTATGTGGCTCCGGGTACCAGGCTAGGATGTGCCAGCCTGGGCAAGGTCCACACTGGGCATCACTTTTTGAGGCCAGCAGCACCACTCACCAGGACAGCTCGCAGGCTCTCACGTCTCAGGCATAAAAGAAACAAGCACCGCTATGAAAGTTAAACATCAAGCATAGTGCCTCGCGCACACACATGGTGCTTAATACTTGCTTATGTTTATACATCGGTTTTCAAATTTAGAGCTCGAATCCAAGCCCCACTGTTATCTCTAGGAATAGTTCTCAACAAGATATTGGGAATTAAAACTCTATCTGCCCCTGGTTACTTCAAAATTCAGCACGATTTTGTGTAGGTAAGACTTCGCTAACTCTAAAATTTGTAAGGAAAGGTAAAGGAACTAGAAGAGCCAAAACAACTTTAGAAAAGAGGAAAAAGTGAGAGAAATCACATTACCCGATTTGTTTTCAGAGCTCTATATCGAATCCACTAAACTCTCCCCAGCTCCTTCCCCCCTTTTTAAATGTTTATTTTTTTAATTTATTTTGAGAAAGGAACTCACGATACTCCTATCTCATCTTTATACCTTATAATTCACCAATTAAAATGAGTTCAAAGCCAGGTGTGGTGGAGAACGCTAGTGATCCCCACACTAAGGGAAGCAAAAGGGTAAAAAAAGTGAAAGTTAAAAGTGACTGCCCAGTATGGGCAATTTAATAACTTAGCAATACTGTCTCAAAATTAAATAAATGAATAAATAAATAGCCTGGGATGTAACTCAGCGTGAAGCCCTGGGTTCAATCCCTTGTACTGTTAAAAAAGAAAGAGGCAGGCTAGACGTGGTGGCGCACGCCTATAATCCCAGGACTCAGAAGGCTGGGGCAGTGAGTTCTAGGTCAGTCTCAACTATACAGACCCTGTCTCAAAAAACCAAACAAACCAAACCAAAAAAAAAAGAAAGAAAGAAAGAAAAAAAGAAAGAAAGAAGATTTTTTAGATCAGTGAGTTAAAGTTTATCCACAGTCATGTAGGCAGTAGTCCATTTTAGAACATTGATATCACCCTAAAAGAAAACCCATATCCATTAGCAGTCATGCCTCCTGGATACCTCAGCTTAAAGGAAACTTAACCTAAAAAAACAAACAAACAAAAAACTTAACTTACTTTTGTCGCTGTAGATGTGTCCATTCTGGACTTCTAATTAATGAATTAATTGCGGTACTGGAGATTGAACCCAGGGCCTTTGTACTGAGCTGTATCTCCAGCCCCCTCCCCCTTTCGAGGCAAAGTCTCCCTACGTAGTTCAGTTCAAGCTGGTCTTGAACTCACTATGTAGTCCAGGCTGGCCTCAAATTCTCAGCAATCCTGCCTCAGCCTCCTAAGTTCTAGGATTACAGACATGCACCACCATGTGCAGCTATCCCCAGTTTTTTTATTTTTTATTTTGAGACAAGCTCTGGCTAGATTGCCCAGGGGCTGAGCTCAGACTCGCAATCCTCCTGCCTCAGCCTCCTCAAATGCTTGGATTACAGGTGTGCATCACCGTGCCCAGCCAATCTCGATATTTCATAGAAATGGAATCATATAATATTTCCTGTCTGGCTTCTTCCACTGAGCATCTTTTCAAGGTTCATCCACATTGTAGTACGTATTAGTCTTCATTCCTTTTTATGGCTGACGAGTATACCCATGGATAAATTATACTACATTTTATTCATCCGTTTATAGAAATTTGGATTTTTCTAGTTTTGGCTAGGATGAACACTGTTGCTATGAAGATATAAATTTCTATGGATACATGTTTCCATATCTCTTGGGTATATGTCTACAAATGTAATGAATGACAGGGTCATATAGTAACTCTGTATTTAACCTTTTGAGGAATTGCTGCCCCGTGTTCCACTGTGGGGCATTTTACATTCCCAGCAGCACTTGCTGTTTTATCTTCTTAATTACAGCCACCGTGGTAGGTATACAGTGTAGTTCTTCATGGTTTTGATTTGCTAATTGCTGATGGCCTCCAGTGTCTTTTCGTTTCCTATTGTATATCATAAATTGGCTGTTCATCTTCTTTAGAGAAACATCTATTAAAATTCTTTGCCCATTTTTCAATTTGTTGTCTATTTTTTTAATTATAAGATTTTTTTGATAAGTTTTTGTTTTGGTTTGGGTGCTGGGGACTGAACTCAGGGTTTTGCTCATGCTAAGCATGCACTCTACCACTGACCCGTATTCCTCATACTTCATTTGGGATAAATTCTTTATTAAATATATAACTATTAAATACTTTCTTTCATTCTGTGGGGCGTTATCCAACTTTAAGATTTACCACAGCTGGGCATAGTGGCACACGCCTATCATCCCGGCACTCTAGGAGGCTGAGTTAAGAGGATCACAAATTCAAGCCCAACCTGGGCAACTCAGCAATTTAACAAGACCTTGTCTCAAAATAAATAAATAAAAGGCTGGGTATGCAGCTCAGTGTGAAGGCCCTGGGTGCAAACTCCCATGCTGATTGGGAAAAAAAAGCTATGATAGTCAAGATCAAAACCGTCTGATTATGGTGAAGGATAGGCACATAAATCATGGAACAAAATATAAAGTCCAGCAGGTAAAGGCGGTGCACATCTGTGATTCCAGAACTCAGAAGGCTGAGGCAGGAGGATTGCTGTGAATTCAAGGCCAGCGTGAGCTAATAGGGAGATCGAGGCCAGCCCGAACTACATAGCAGAGTTGACCTGTCTGTGTCCTGACCAATAGGAGGAGGTGTCAGGCTAATCAAGCAGAGTCCATCTCATGCCATATACTTGGTGACTTTAATATACCCCTCATACCAGTCATTGTAACACAAGACAAATATTCCTTTGGGTTTTATTTTATATGCAACAAATTGACTTTTGGGTTTTTACAAGTTTCTGATTTGTGTGTGTGTTTGTGGGGAGGGAGGTTATTGGGAATTGAACACAGATCTTAAACTACATGACCGGTCCTCTTTTATTTTGAGACAGGGTCACTAAATTGCCCAAGCTGGGCTTGAACTTGAAATTCTCCTGCCTCAGACTCTCAAAGCACAGGGATTACAGGCATTTGACAGCGTTCCCAGCATGCTTTAGGAATTTGTGTGACACGACACAGAACAGCTCCACCATCCCACCAACTCCAGCCTTCTCTCAATACTGGGTTGGCAGACCCCCTGCTGTTCCTGGAGCAAATTCATGTCACAGAGATGAGCTGGAAGGGGATGGCACAGGGAGAATGGTGGGGAATGTCCCCAAGGAGGGTGCACACTGGGCCCCACTTGGCCATTCTGAAATCGATAAGGACAGTGCAGGGCTGAACTTCAAAGGCAGGGATGAGCTCCTGGGAACCCTGGGCCCCTATCTCTCCTGGATTCTGGGTCACACTATGGCCCACGCCCCCTGAAGACCAAATGGGGGCAAGAGTGATAGCCCCTCACCCCCCAGGCCCACTAGACCCTGCCTGCCCGTTGCCACTGGGTCAGATAAGAGCCCCCACCCCTCCCCTAACCAATGGCCACAGCCTGGCTGGGCCCACAGCACAGTGCATATAAGGGGACCCTGGAGAGTAAGCACCACCAGGCCAGTCCTGAGTGTGTCTAACGCCAGTCCACCTGCCCACTGTACCACCATGTCTCTGACCAAGTCTGAGCGGGCCGTCATCATGTCCATTTGGGACAAGATGTCCACGCAGGCTGATGCCATCGGCACTGAGACTCTGGAGAGGTAAGAGCCAGACAGGATGCGCCGAGTGACCAGATCGGAGGCCAGGGCAAGGGCGGTGGTAGGGGTCAGTAAGAGAGGACAGTGAGGACGAGCAGTGAGCTGGGGCCAATGAGAAAGGCTCATTGAGGAAAGGTCAGGAGGAGGGGAGAAGGAGAAGTCAGTGAGGGCCAGGGATTAGCTCAGTGGTGCTGCACCTGCCTGGCAAGCACAAGGTCCTGAGTTCGATTATCGGTACTTAAAAAAAAATGGCCAATGAGGAAGGGTCAGTGAAGAGGGTCAGTCGGAGCAGCAGGTATGAAGGGACGATGCAAAGAGGTCAGTAGGAGAGGTAAAAGGCGGGCATGAAGGCACGCGCTTGTGATCCAGCACCTACGTGGCTGGAGAGGGAGGATCACAAATTCAAGCTCAGTGTGGACTACGTGGGGAGTTCAGGCCAGTCTGTACCGCAAATTAACACCGTGTCTGAAAAAAACAACAGAAGGAAGGGGTCCGCGGGAGGGTCAGGAGCCATGGTGGGGTGGAGAGGGCTGTGGAAAGTTTCAGAAGGAAGGTCGCTGAGGAAGGGTCGGTGAGGAAGAGGCGTCAGGAGGGGTGACCAACACGGAAGAGACTGAGAAGAGAGGACCGGGGGTGGACAGGAGGGGCCGCGAGGTCAGTGAGCTGCAGGGCTGGTGAGCGGACAGGGAGGGCAGCTGGAGGTGGGACCGCATCTCACCCAGCTCGCCGACCCCAGCCGGTAGCAGGCTGAGCCAGTGCATGAACGAATAAATGATGGGCACTGGGGCAGTCCACGCTGTGCCGCGCTGGAGCCCGGGCACCCGGAAAACTAGGCAACACCTGTGCCGTCTTTCTTTAAAGCTTTAATGTTCAACATAAATAGTTTTGCATTCATGGAAGATTTCATTAAAATATGACTTTAATTTATCACAATAAGTGACTGACTGATGACGTATTTATGGGCGGAACCTGACTTCTGGGTTTCGGGAAATCTCTACGTTTAAGGCTAAAAAGCTCTCGGGGTCTGGGCGCTCCCCGCACCCTCCAAAGCGAGGCCCCGAGGCTCACGCTTCCCCCTCCCCCAGGCTCTTCTCCAGCTACCTGCAGACCAAGACCTACTTCCCCCACTTCGACCTGCACCCGGGGTCGCCTCAGCTGCGCGAGCACGGCTCCAAGGTGGTGGCCGCCCTGGGCGACGCCGTCAAGAACATCAACAACGTGGAGGTCGCGCTGACCAGGCTGAGCGAGCTGCACGCTTACATCCTGCGCGTGGACCCCGTCAACTTCAAGGTGGGTGGTGTGCGGGGTGGGTGGGGACAGACGGGCTGGGGCTGGTCTGCCAGGGCCTCAGTCTCACACTCACACACACACACCGCACACGCACACACTCACACGCGCGCACACTCACCCCTCACCGAGACCTGAGGCGCCCTCCCGCCCCCGCAGCTCCTGTCCCACTGTCTGCTGGTCACGCTGGCCGCGCACTTCCCCGCCGACTTCACGGCCGAGGTCCACGCCGCCTGGGACAAATTCATGTCCCTCGTGTCCTCCATCCTGACCGAGAAGTACCGCTGAGGCCGCCGCCAGAACCCGGCACCCGCTGCGACCGCTGCGCAGCCCCAGCCCTCCCGCTCTCCTCCCCGGAACCCCAATAAACGGATGAGGCCGGAACAACCGGGCCCTGCGTTCTCTGTCCTGGGGACCACGGGAGAAGCTCAGGGGTGCGCGGGGCCGCCCACCCGCGGGAGCGTCTTCCGGGAGCGCCTCGCCCTGAGGACCCGGGACGGGC
>NW_022900946.1:22791149-22801295 GCF_012274545.1 Fukomys damarensis | reverse complement strand
TCACTCCGCGCGGGGTGCGGGTCGGGTCTGCTCCTCCACGCCGGGCCACATCCCCGGCCCTGGCAGTGTCGGGGTCCCCACAAGGGCACCGGGGTCTCCTGTCCCGGTCTCTCCTGCTCCGCCGTGGCTCCCTCAAGGGTAGCGCGACTCTGCCTGGCGGTAATTACGGACCCCAAGCCTGCGGCTCAGGCGCCCAGCGCTGCGGGGGGATCACAGAGGCCCCGGCCTCCCACTCGCGGGGGCCCGGCTGGCGACATTTCTGCTCTCGGGCCAAGGGTCCCCGCGTTCTCCCGGCGCTGGGCCGATTTGAGCGGGCGGGGCGGCATGAGGGGGGCTCTACACGGAAAACGGGGTGGGGGGCAGGCCCGGCTCCCAGTTGATGCCAAACTCGGCTCCAGGAGCCAAGTGGAGCAGTCGGGGGGCGGGGGGCGGCTCTGGTGCGTGGGCGGGATCTGTGGGAGACCAGGACAGGACACTGGGTAGAGCCCACCAAGGGCCCAAAGAGCCTCCACCTGGGTCTACAGGTGCAGGGCTGGCGGGACCCACGTGGCCACTGTGCCGCCAAGGGATCTGCTCCCACACCTGGGACCCGCCAGCACCAGGCGCAATTTCAGCAGATGTCCAACAGCGGCGGGTGCATTACCTTTCCCCGAGCATGCCCACGTTCTCTAAGCATTCTCCCCGCTGCGTCACTTCCTGGGGCACCTGCAGGGCACAATCCTCCCTTCTTTCATGGACCTCTGCTGGAACAGAGGCCCAGGGGCCAAGTGTGCGGCCTGAGACCTGCCAAGGTGGGGCTCAAGGCTCCTGCGTTCCTCACTCCCTATTCCTCTCCCCACCCTCTGAAGAAACCTTTCCTCCGACAGTTTATCCCCTGTCTCTGAGCCCCACGGAGTGGGTGGTGGGAGTAGAAAGGAAAGCTTCGTGGTCACTATTTGGCAGACAGAGCAGATTTTGGGCCGGTTCACACTGAAAAGCGGAGTCATCCTGGGTGCTCCTGAGCTCAGTGATCCTCACCCATCCAATGGAGAAACAACCCTGAACTCGCTGGACATTCATGGTAATTTCTGACGTCATGCTCTGGGGTCAATGCTTGTCAGGCTCTTGGCCATACCCACACCCTGCCCTGGCATCATGGCCTCCGTCCTCTCCCTTCCTAGCCTCACGTGTGCCTTCCCTCAAGCCCTGTCTTCACACTCCCTGGCTGCTGGTGACCGGAGGGGGCAAATCTTCAGGTTTCCAGCCCTTGACGATAAAAACAAGGATAGATGAGGGAGCTGGACTCTAGAGCTCTCCAAATTCTGAATAAGGAGGATTCCCAGGGGATAATCCCTTCCGTGAACTGAGGGAAAAAGGGGACCCACATAGTACCGGGTCTAAAGAGGATACTGAATCCAGGCATGGTAGTGCACTCCTGCAGTCCCAGCATTTTGGGGAGCTGAAGCAGGAGGATCACAAGTTCAATTCCCATCTGGGCAACTGAGCAAGACTGTCTCAAAATAAGAATAAACATGTCAGGCCTGGCGTGGTGACGCACGCCTGTAATCCCAGCACTCGGGAGGCCGAGGCAAGAGGATCTCTGTGAGTTCGAGACCAGCCTGGGCTACATAGTGAATTCCAGGTCAGTCTCAACTACGTAGTGAGACCCTGCCTCAAAAAACCAAAAAACAAACAAACAAACAAATCAGGAGAGGAAGCTCAGTTATAGAGCACCACTGTTTTGACCCCCAGTACCACAACTAAATACATAAATACAAGATACTGGAAGCTGAGCTCTGATTGTGGCTCCACAAAACTCCCCTGGTGAACCCTGCCAAGGACCTGGAACCCTAGGTTGTGTGGGAGCACCGGATCCCTGTGGGAGGGCAGGAGCCTGTGGGACCTGACCATACAATATATGCTCCATTGTCACTATTCACATGGACAATAACAGCTCTAGGCACTAGGGGAAGCTTGGTCGGAAAGCAGTTGATATTCCACATTAGAAAAGATCGCGTTCTCCTTCCCAGCTAGGAAAACAGGCATCTTGAACATGCCCTGAGTCTTGGCCACAAGTGAATGCATTACGTGTCCCATCCTCCTGCATCAGCCTTCCAGTACTAGGATTACAGGCTGTGCCACTGTACTTGGCCCCTTTTATCTTTAATCTGGAGGCAGTGTCTGATTCAATTGCCCAGGCTGACGCTGAGCTTGCTATCCTTCTGCCTCGGCCTCCACAGTAGCTGGGATGACAGCTACCAAGACCAGCCCTCCTTGCCTCAGCGCTTGTCAATGAACCCAGGGCTCCACTCGTGCTAAGTACGCGCTCTGGTGCTTTTTTTATTCCTTTGTTTAGTTTTGTTTCTGTCTTTGAGATGCGGTTTAACTGTGTTGCCCGAACTTAACCTTGAACCCCTAGGCTCCGATGGTCTCCCACCTCAGTTACCTGTATAGTGGGGACGACAGGTGCAGGCCACCACATCCACTGTGGGGAGCAAGGAAAGGGGCCGTTACTAGAACCACAAGGTGAATTAACTTATTATACAGGAAAGATAGAAAAATGAGACCTAGAGAAGAAGCTGAGCTCTGGGCCTGGTCAGTGCTGCCCTGGGCAGAAAACACGAAAGACCCTGAGCTTGCTACACTTTTATTCAGCACACCAGGAAAAACAGACAGAGGTCAGTACATCGGGAGTGAAAAATGTGGCTCGGAAGGAGGGGATAGGTAGCTCAGAGGGCAGCTGCAGAGGAAATCCTAGAACGACGGGGAACCACACAGATGAAGATTTTGTTCCTCCCCAGGACGTCTTCAGCTGGTGTAGTCCTGTCCTGGAGCATCACAGCGTCACAGGAACACTGAGGTTTTAGCTGTGACTGGAGACGGAAATACAGCTGTCTTGACATGCCGTAGCTGGCCTGAGGGCAGGGAAACTAGGCCTAATCACAACTTTAATCGTGACACAAGTTTTCCCCTGAATTATGGAGAACTGCTCCTGACAATCCACCTGTCAGCCTTTTCCTTTAGAAGAAGGAGTTCTTGCCACAGTAAGTCTGCAAGTGGCAGCCCAGTGTGGTAGCACACGTTTTTAATCCTACCACAGTGGAAGGCTGAGGCAGGAGGATCTCAAGTTCAAGCCCAACCTGGGCAATTTAGTGACTTAGCAAGCGTCTGTCTCAAATTTAAAACTAAAACAAACCGGTGGGGCTGTTGCTCAGTGTGAAGCTTGGCGTCAATCCTCAGTACAACACACGCACACAGAGCGATCAGGGACAGAGGGGATGATGGGCTCAGCAGGAAAGCCGCGATCTAACATGTCAGAGGTGCTGCGTTCAACTGCCAACACGTCAAAAACCACACGGTGCCCTGAAAAGAGATTACAGGTCAGCCAGACATCCAGACCCAGGAGCAACGTGAAGTCCTGCGTGAAAGGAGAGGGAGGGAGGGAGAGGGAGACAAGGGATTCTGCTCAGTAAACTCACAGCTGGTTTGCCGCAGGCTTAGGTCCTCACCCCTGGGAAGGGACACTTAGGTCTGGGAGAGATGCCCGGGAGCTTTGGCAGAACAAGAGCGCAGGAACAGACCCTGGCAGCTAAGGAGGAGCTTGCTGCTTTCTGGAGACGTAGGGGAGCGGGGAGGAGGGAGGGATCCTGGTCCTGGGACGGCCAGGAGCACGGAGGCCCAGCCCCGCTGGTCGCCTTCCAGCCAGTTAGCAGTGGAGACAGGTGTGTCCCTTGAAGCCTGGGCACAAAAGTGCAACGCTCTGCTGGTCCACAGGCTTCTGGTTCTGACACAGGACTCACCAGGACTCAGCATGGCACTTTCTGACGAGGACAAGGCCCATCTCAGGTTGGCCCGAGAGAAAATTGGCCCTTGGGCCCAGCACCGCCCAGATGCTGCGTACAGGTCAGTGCTCTCCTCTCCCTGTTCTGACAGGAATCAGGCAGGTATCAGAGGTGCCCAGGTGCTCTGAACAAAGCTGTGGGACACGTAGATGACATGTCTGCTGTCCTGTCTGACCTGAGCGACCCACATGCTCACCAGCTGTGTGTGGACCCAGTAAACTTCCAGGTGAGCGTCCAGGCGAGGGGCTGAGGGCGGCGAGGGACCAGCAAGCCTTACTCACATGAGAGGGACACACAGCAGGTTCCAGACGGTGGGACAAGTGGTCCCCGTCCCTGTGGTTATTCACAAGCTCCTCCATTCACTGCTGAAACACTCCCTGCTTGTAACCATGGCTGAAAAGTACCCAGGAGATTTTACTCCTGAGGTCCGTATGTCCCTGGACAACTTCCTGGCTGCGACTTCCACTGTGCTGATTTCCAGATACCACTGAGCCGAAGGGGCCCTACCCTGCCCAGGCCACTGGGCCCCAGGCCAGGCTCTCCTTCCTCTTCTCCTTGTCCTACACCTCTGCAGCTTTGAATAAAGTCCAGTTGGTGGCAGTAACCTGCGTGTGCCTGGGTTTTCCGTCACTGAGGTGCCCGTGGTGGGTGTGGACTACTCCTCTTGAACCTCCAGAGAAAACTGAATCTGCCCCGACCCTGGACAGAGGACAGTCCTAGGATGGACACTGGCCTTTGCAACATCACTGCCCGACACCACTTAACACCAAGTCTATGTGCAACAGAAGGAGGCAGGGGGAGGCCTGGGTTTGGATCCCCAGCAGTTCAAGAAGAAAACAAAAACAAAGAAAAACAAAAGAAAAAGATAGCTGAGTATGATGGCGCATGCCTGTAATCCCAGCATTCAGAAGGCTGAGGCAGGAGGATCACCTCAAATTCAAGGCCAGTCTGGGCTGCATAGTGAGACCTTGTCACTGAGAGAGTGGCGGGGAGGGAGAGAGGGAGAGAGAAACACAACACCAGGTGCTGAGGATGAGAATCTCACTGAGCCTCAACTACTATGCCCCCACCAGCGGGTAGGTGGGCAGGAGTGAGTGTCCTGGTCCCACTGCCCTTACTTCCTCAGTCACAGTGACTCTCAGAGCAGGAGGGATCAAGGGAGCCCAGCACATCAGGGACAAAGAGGGGCTTGGGCTGCCCTGAGCAGACTCGGCCCATCTGGGAAGCTCCACAGCCCAGTTCCTTATTCCCTTCTTCCTGCAGTTCCTGAGGCAGCTTCAGAACTCACTGTGTCCCCAGCCCTGAGCCCCCACCTTCTGGTCCCCCATTCTTTTTTTTTTTTTTTGAGACAGGGTCTCACTATGTAGTTGAGACTGACCTGGAACTCACTGTGTAGCCCAGGCTGGTCTCGAACTCACAGCGATCCTCCTGCCTCAGCCTCCTGAGTGCTGGGATGACAGGCGTGCGCTGCCACGCCTGGCTTTCGTCCCCCATTCTTTGGTGCAGGCCTTCGGGGACCCCCAGTGATCCTGCCTCTGGATCACTGATGAGAGACACCCTTGTCCCAGGACTCCGAGCTGGGGCTCAGAACACCCCGGTCCTCTCTGCCATTCTGGGAATTCCATACGGTCTTGCAACCCCAGAACCACCCCGTGGGTGCAGCACTGAAGAAGACTCTGAGGTGGTCGGTCAGGTCCCTTTAACCATGTTCTGCACGGAGAACCTCTCTGAACTGTTGAAGAGGTCCCATCCCTCCCTCTCCTCTATCCCCTCCTCCTCTGCTGCAGCCAGCTCATTTTTATTTAATTGTACCCAAGCACTTAATAAACTGAAGAACCAGGCATGGCAGCACAGGAGAGTAATATTAGTGTTTGCAAGGTAGAGCCAGGAGGCTCGCTGCAAGCTTGAGGCCAGCCTGGGCTACATAGTGAGACCCTGTCAAAAAGACCAAAAGGCTGGGTGTGGTGGTCAACATCTGCAATCCCAGCATGTGGGAGGCTGAGGCAGGAGGATCCCATAGAGTTCTAGGCCACCCTGGTAAACATAGTGAATCCAAGGCCAGCCTGAAGTACAGTGAGACCCTGTCTGGAAAGACAAATAAATAAATAAGAAAGAAAACAGAAACTGAGCTCCACTCATGCTTACACACACACACACACACACACACACCCCTTTTGTGTTATGCAAAAGAGGGATAAAGTTCCTCTTCCCTGTCTCCTCACACTGTGGATCGTGGATTGAGTTAGAATGAACAGTTGGGACTAAGCCCAGTGACTTCCATTTATTTCAAGGGAACAAAGATTAAGGGTGGCTTCATGGGGTTTTTTTGTTTGTTTTTTTGTTTTTGTTTTTGTTTTTGTTCTGGGGATTGAACTCAGGACCTCGCGCTTGCAAGGCAGGTGCAGTGCCAACTGAGCTAAATTTCCGGCCCTTCATGTAACTTCTTAAAAATTGCTTTTATTGGTACTTTTTGTTTACTATACGCTGATATTCATTATTGGGAATTTGTGCCCCTTTATGCTCCTTTCCTGAGAGACAGGGTCCGGCCCTATGGCCCAGGCTGGCCTCGGAACCCTGGGATGAAGCATCCCTTCCTCCGGGACTCTGCTGATTGCCTCATCAGTTGCCTCACAAACTACTTGTCTTTTCCCTTCCTCATTCCCTTCCTCCTGCAGTTCCTCAGGCAGCTTGAGCGCTCACAGCCTTGAGCTCCCACCTCCTGGTCCCCTGTTCTTCGGCTCAGGCCCTCTGGGATCTCCCAGTGGTCTTGCCTCCCCACTGTTAGTTCAGAAAGGTCCTTGTCCCTGGTGCTGCCTTCCAGGACTCCAAGCTGGGACCTCGAGCACTCCAGCTGGCTCCACGGCCCCAGGCTCGGGATTAGCGCTCACTGCCAAAACGTGGAGTAGTGAATACAGCTCTGGCGAGGGCCCTTGCACCACCCTCTGACAGGTGCCTGTCCCAGCCCCTGGAATCCCTCTTCCTGTCAGCCTTCGACTCCTCTGCCCCACAGACAACCCATTTCATTTTTTTAATTTATTTTTTATTTTATTTACTTATTTTGGGGGGGGTACTGGGGATCAAACTCCGGTCCTTGTGCTTGCGAGCCAGGCGGCAGAACTGAGCTAAATCCCAGCCCCCTTTTTCATTTAAATGTAAAAGCATTTCAGGAATACACTGGAGTCCACTCATGCTGTCCCATGTTCGTTCTTTTCCGTTTTATTTAAAACAGGGAAAAAGTCACTCTGCCCTGACTCCCGATCCTGCAGAAGAAGGCAGAGCTAACAGCGGGACTGAGCCCAGGGCCTCTATCTGTACGGAGGGAGATCTGATACAGGGACTACTTCATGTACTTTGGTCTGGTTAGGTTTGGTTTTGTGTTGTTTTGTTTTGCTTTCAGATAAAGAATCTCACTGTATTGCTCAAGCCGACCTGGAACTTCTAGGCTAAAGCCTCAGCCTTCTGAGAATCCGAGGACACGGGTAGGTACCGGCACAAGGGGGCATATTCATTTCTCAGTTTTATTGAGCATTTCTGGTTATTTCCTACAAAGACTTTTTTGTGGGTGAGAATTGTCCTCATGATTTTCTTGCTTTTCCCTTGTTTCTTTTCTAACTTCGTTACCTTCCTCCCTCCTTTCTTTTCCTTCTTTTCTCTCTTTCTCTGTCCCCTTCCTTCCTTCCTTCCTTCCTTCCTTCCTTCCTTCCTTCCTTCCTTCCTTCCTTTTGGCCCTATGAATTGAATCCACAGCTTTGCCCCATATTTGCTAGGCAAGCATTCTACCACTGAGTTATATGCCCAGGTTTTTTGGTTTTTCGCTTTTAGACAGAGTCTTGCTATGCAATTCAGCGGGGTCTTGAACTCACTATGTAGCTTGGGCTGGCCCAGAAATTGTGGCGATCCTCCTGCCTCAGCCTCCTGAATGCTGGGATCACAGGTGTGTGCCACCATACCCAGCCCATGCCCAGCCTTAGAAAAGAATTGTATTGTTTGATTTATTTGCAATATTGGGTATTAAACCAGCATGTTCTACCACTAAGGTATATTCCAAGGTGCTCCCTCACACTGTAAATATATATTTTGAGACAGGGTCTCACTAAGTCCACGTTGCTCAACCTAGGTTTAAACTTGTGATTCTCCTGCCTAAGCCTTGCAGACTGCTGGGATTACAGACATGTGCCTATTTTTTGGTTTGTTATTCACAGTTCTGGGAGTTAAACCCAGGGCCTTATCCATGCTAATCATACATTCTACCACTGAACTACATATCCAGGCCTTTTTCTTTCTGTTTCTTGTGTTTTTGTTCTTTAGGTGGGGCCTTGCTCTGTTGCTCTGTTGCTGGCTCTGTTGTTGATCTCCTATGTTCAGGAGACTCTCCACCACAGCTACTTGGGCACCTGTTTCTATAGGTGCAGGCCACCCCTACCAACTTCCAGCCCTTTCAGTACTTTTGCTTGTTATATGTGGGAACTCTTTCTACATTAAAAATGAAAGGGGCCGGGGATTTAGCTCAGTGGTTCCACTGTCTGCCTTGCAAGCTCAAGGACCCGAGTTCAATCTCTGGTACCATAAATAAATAAATAAATAAATAAATAAATAAATATAATAAAGATGCAAGTCAGGGACTAGATGTACAGCTTGTTGTTAAAGGGTTAGCCTAGCACACAAGAGGCCCTGGGTTCAATCCTTCCAGTCCTGCAAAAAACAAGACAAAAATAAAATAAATAAACAAGCAAAGAAAGAAAGAAAGAAAGAAGAAAGAAAAGAAAATCTTGGGAGGCTGAAGCAGGAGGATCGCTGTGAGTTTGAGGCCAGCTTGGGCTACATCATGAGTTCAAGGACTGCCTGGACTACATAGAGAGACCCTGTCTCAAAAAACAAAAAACAAAATCCCAAAAGAATGAAAAAACCCAAAATGAATAAACATGAGGCATCTTGATACCTAGGTTAAGTAGAGTGACTTTGTTAAAAGAAGAGAGAAAGTGTGAATACACAAGTCTTGGGTGAAATATATTTCCCAAGACTAAGACTTCCCTAAAAAGGCTCAGGTAATAGACACATTGGAGCCAGATGCAGAGGGGTGATCTCAGGCCGGAGGGCTTCCTAGGAGGCCTGGGCAGAGCAGTGGGCTGAAGGGTGATGCTCACCCACCCTCACTGTAAAGCTCTTCCTCCAGGCCCCAGGAAAGTCACAGCAAGCACTCCTCACCCGCTTCCTCCTCAGTAACATCCCACCCCACCAACACGTCACCAGCAAGAGGAAGGGAACAGTACCAGAGGCTCTCCGGCCCTTCCCACTGCTTAACCAAAAGTCTCTTCCTTTTACTTTGCAGACTCTGGTACTGTTCCCACCTCTTTTCATTTTGTTTTACTAGTATATGTTTGCAGTACATCATGAATACATTCCCTGTGGATAGCTGGTCCGCAGACACCTCTACCCTGTAGCCTTCTGCCTGTCCCCTCCCCAAGCCAAGCCTCTGCTGTCCAGTGCTAACTTGTCCTCCTCCACCCTCACTTCCCCCGGGAAGCCCACCCGAATCCTCAGGCTAACCAAGTCTTGTCATGCAGTTCCTCCGCACTTCTCAGGGCCTCGCTGAGGTTTGCAACTGGACGTGGACTTGTAGGGCGGCGTGATGACGCCTCCATGCCTGAGGACGGTGAATGTAGAGTCCTGTCCAGCCTGTTGGTTGTTTTGTTTTTTTGTTTTTTTGTTTTATCATTCAGCCATCATTAAACTAGCCAGTCTTCCTTCACACACAGTTTGGGCAGCGAGGATGTCACCATTAACCAGGACGGAGGGCCAGTGGGACAGAGACAGAGAGACAGTCATACAACAGGTAGGGGCAGGGGACAGGTGAGGTCCCCCCGCGAGTCCATGAGCTGGGGCTGTAGTGAGGGAGCTTGAGTCTGCAGCCTCCAATCCCAGCCTGGATAACTTAAGCCTGGCTATTTCCTCCTTCCCTGTGCCTGTCACTCAGTCACACACAGCGGCTTCGGCGAAGGAGAAAGGTTGTAGCAGCCGAGGCCGAGAGACAGCAAGAGGCTTTCCTCAGGTTCGCACCTCTCGGCCCGGAGCGGGCGATGGCTCTCTTCCTTCCCACAAGCAGCGGCCCCTGCGTGGACTCTGCTCAGCTAACACGCGTCCAGCGTGCGGGTCTGGGTGCAGGCAGGTGGTGCGCAGAGGCTCTGCGCTGAGAACCGAAGGCCTGGGAAAGATGCCCCGGAGCTGTCGCAGGGGAAGAGCAGGCCCGGCCAGCAGCCGGGGACAGGCGTACCGTTTCCCGGGGGCGCGGGCAGAAAGAGCCATCAGCGTGGCAGGGCTAGCGGTC
>NW_022900946.1:22777180-22790948 GCF_012274545.1 Fukomys damarensis | reverse complement strand
CGCCAGCCAATGAGCGCCGCCGCGCAGGGCGTGTCCCCTAGGCCCGGGACATAAATGCGCCGCGCTCGGCGGTTCCTGCACGCTTCTGGCTCTGACAGAGACTCAGAAAGAATCCACCATGGTGCTGTCTCCTGCTGACAAGAGCAACGTGAAGGCTGCCTGGGACAAGATTGGCGGCCATGGTGCGCAGTATGGCGCGGAGGCCCTGTGCAGGTGAGGAATCCCCTTCCCTCGCTCGGACCAGGGACCAGCGCAACCCCAGCGCCCGGGACACCCAGAATTGTACGCCCGCAGCCTCTCCAGTCCCGCTCACCTACTGCTTCTCCCTGCAGGATGTTTCTGAGTTTCCCAACCACTAAGACCTACTTCCACCACTTTGACCTGAGCCCGGGCTCCGCCCAGGTCCAGGGCCATGGCAAGAAAGTGGCGGACGCGCTAACCACCGCCGTGGGCCACCTGGACGACCTGCCGAATGCGCTGTCTGCTCTGAGCGACCTGCACGCCCACAAGCTGCGTGTGGACCCCGTGAACTTCAAGGTGAGTGCTCGGGCCAGGCTGGGAACGAATCACGGATTCCAGAAGGTGCAGTCATTCTGTGTGGCCCGCAGACACTCACCGGGACTTTCTCTCTCTACAGCTCCTGAGCCACTGCCTGCTCGTGACCCTGGCTGCCCACCACCCAGCGGAATTCACCCCCTCGGTCCATGCCTCCCTGGACAAGTTCTTGGCCACTGTGAGCACCGTGCTGACTTCCAAATACCGTTAAGCTGGAGTGACCCTGCAGGGTCTCTTTTCAGGCCCTTCCCCCTCCCTTGCACCTGCACTTCTTGGTCTTTGAATAAAGTCTAAGAGGGCAGCAACCTGTGGCCTCTGTGTTCTCTGTGTCCACGACGGTGCCACGACTGGTGATGGTCCTTGCGTCTTAGGAGCACACCAATGGCTTAGAGCAAAGGAAGGAAAGGCAGGAAGGAAAGAGGGGAAGGTGAAGTGTGTCCAAGAATTCAGCGGACAACCCCTGGGCCCTGAAAGGGTGAATTAGTTCAGTCCAGAGCTCTGCAGACTCAGCGTGAGTTTGCTGCACTAATCCATTCTTCACATGCAAATACACTTGCGCTGAGCACTGGACCAGCTCTCCAGGGATCCTCTGGAGCTGGGTGGTGAGGCGTCCTGCCCTCTCATGTCTCACCGATCTCCCGATAACCCTCACATGCCCTTTGCAGTCTGGCTAAAACGGGGGTGACACCGCACAGTTCTCTGGAGGTGCCACCCGAGGATGGTGCCCACTGCTTGGCCACTGACGTCCTAGGGTCAAGATCAAAAGACTCAATCTTGGGCTGGGGATTTAGATCAGTGGTACCACTGCCTGCTGCGCAAGGTCCCGAATTCGATCCCAGGCACCAAAAAGAAAAACAAAACAAAAGAACAAGAAGACTCAGTCTAGGCCCAGCCTAGCACCCAGTCAGCTGCTCCGAGGCTAGTTTCCCAGTCCCCATAGCTAATAGCAGACCAGAGCCAGGAAGGCCTGGACAAAGCCCTTTCCCAATGTGCTACCTCCCTGCAGAGCAGGCCCCAGATCTAGTGCCTCAGAAGGAGGGCTTGGGGTTCCCGGGCTTGGCTCCAGCCCTTGGCTGACACCAGCATCTCTTCTTTCCTGGGCTCGAGTCATCCTAGAAAATACCTGTGGCAGCCCACTGCCCAGATAGGAATGCCTGAGCACCACCTGTGGCACAGTTTGAGTTCTGGGTAAGAGACTGTCTTTGCTATTTTACCAGAAAATAAGGCTCAAGGTAGAAACATATCACATGTACATCAGTGGATAGGTAAACAAAATCTGGCATATATATAGAATGAGAGCCAGGCATGGTGGCACATGCCTGTAATCCCAGCACTCAGGAGGCCGAGGCAGGAGGATTGCTGTGAGTTCAAGACAAGCCTGGGCTATGTAGTGAGTTCCAGATCCATCTCAACTACATAGTGAGACCCTGTCTCAAAAAATAAAAAAACAAAACAAAACAAAAAAAACCCCAAAACATAGAATGAAACAGTCATAAAAAGTAATGGATTTTTTGCCTTTTCAAGATAGTCTTACTATATAGTTCAGGCTGGCCTTGAACTATGTAGCCCAGGCTGGCCTCACACTTGCAGACAGCCTTCTCCTTCAGCCTCTTGACTGCTGAAATAGAAATGAAGTTCCTAAAGGATGTGGCTGGACCTTGAGAACATGCTGAGTGGAGGTAGCCAGACACCAGAGGCCACAGAGTATATTATCCCGTTTATTTGAAATACCCAAGATATGCAAATCCTTAGGGACAGACGACAGGTCAGTGGTTGCCCACTCCTGGAGGAGAGATGTTGGGTAGTCACTAATGGATATGGCGTTTCTATTTGGGATGAAATAGTTCTGGAAGTAGATAGTAGTGATGGCTTTACAACACTGTGAATTTACTAAATGCCATTGAATTTTACACTAGTTTTTGAGACAGGGCCTTGTTATATAGTGCACTCTGGCCTTGAATTTAATCTAAGTGATGGGACTACAGGCATGTGTCACTATGCCTGGCTTTGTACACTTTTAAGATGGTAAAATGTTATGTGAATTTTACCTCAATTTTTAAAAAAATGTGTGGCACCTGGTTCTGACGATGCACAGGTGCTTACTATGTTATTGGGACTCACTGTTGGCACCCCATAAACGTTTGTTGTCCTGAAAGGAGTATCTGCTGGGAGCAAGGCACTTAAAATTTATCTAATTCACATCAATTTTGAAAAGAAATTGTTCTCATTTTATGTAACAAAAGACTCAGAAAGTCTCCTAATATTGACACTTTCAATTCAAAATACGTGCTAAAATTCAGCGTTGCCTAATAATAATAATAATCGATACACATTAGATACTATTTTCCACATAGCAAATGCTTAAAAGCGTGAGGCCCCAGCGTTTAGGCTGACTCCAAAGGTCGCAGGTCGGAGAAGGGTGGATAGGGGCCCTGCGCACGGCAGGAGTGGCGCGAACGTTGCAAGCGCCCCCTGGAGGCCGTGCGCATCCCTTCGCGCAGAGGCGCGCTGGCATTCTGGACTCAGCGCTCCTCTCGGCTCCATCCGGAATGGAGCTGTCTGCCGCGGACCAGGCAGTGGTGCGCGCGCTGTGGAGGAAGATGGGTACCAACCTCAGCATCTATGTGACCGAGGCTTTGGAGAGGTGCGGACCGGGCTGGGCGTCCCATGACTCCACCGCCGATCCTCCCGTCCCGGTATTGAGCACCACCTGACCTGGCCACACCAACAGCCACCTTGTTCCTCCTGCAGGACCTTTCTGGCCTTCCCTTCCACCAAGACCTACTTCCCACACTGGAACCTGAGTTCCGGCTCAGCCCAGGTCAAAGCCCACGGCCAGAAGGTGGCCGACGCGCTGACCCTCGCCGTGGACCAGCTGCATGACCTGCCGGGAGCACTATCAGCTCTGAGCGACCTGCACGCGCGCAAGCTTGGCATAGACCCAGCCAACTTCCAGGTGAGCAGCTGTCGCAGGGGAGGGGTGCCAAGCAGGGGTGTGCCCAACAGTGAACCCAGGGAGGGGGCCCTCTGCCCACAGCTCCTGGGCCACTGTCTGCTGGTCACCCTAGCCCGGCACTACCCTGGAGACTTCAGCCCTGCTGTGCACGTGTCACTGGACAAGTTTCTGAACCTCGTGACTTCGGCCCTGGCCTCCAAGTACCACTGAACTGGGTGCGGGTGGTCACTGGTCTCCTCTATCCCCTCCCGTGAGGTCCTAGCATTCAAGTAAAGTCCTCCAGGGCCCTGACCCCGCGTGTCTTCTGTGAAGGGCGGGTGCTCCACTCTCGAGGGGAGGGCCGTGCGCTCCAGCCCCTTCCTGGACTTTTAAAAGGTTTCTGGAAGGTTCAGCGGCCCACGGGGCCCCAATCACGAACCAGGACACCTCTCAACTTTGGTCCTGACCATTTCAGGGTGACCTGTGGTAGCTCTGGCCCCACAGGAGGATGGCAGATTGATGGGCTTCAGGTGGTAGGGATGCCAGGGCTGCTGTGATGTCCAGCCTGGATCATCCTCAGGACTCCTTTGGCCCCACGGCATGGCCCTCTCACCAACTGGAGGATCCATGTGCAGGGCTGCATGTTGTCAGATCGGTGTGTCCAAGGCTACTGGGGTACTGCCTGAGAAAAAGGGATCACGGGGCCTGCCCTTGCTGACTGGTACGGGGAGGCTTGTGGTAGAAGCCTCGTGTTGCCAGACCCGACGTGGTGGAAGGTGGTTCCTGGGGCCTGGTCGCTACAGTTGGGTAGCTGGGGCCCACCTGGACCCTGCCCTGCCTTCAGCTGACATGTCTGCAAGGGTAGAAGTAGGGCTGTTTCTGTCTGCAGAAAATCAATCATGGTCATTGCGGAAACTTGAGAGAACACTCCCCTGATGGCCCTTTTTGTGTATCCCAGGCCCAAGGAATGGGTCCAGCACATCCATTATTTCTTCAACTCCCACTTGACAAGTGAACTGCATACAAGAAATTGAAGCCACATCCCACAGCACATGCATGACATGTGCATATCACACATGGACAGAAACAGGCTGCACCCAGATAGGAAACAGTAATGGATTTCAGGTCCTTCCAGGATAGATAGAGATAGGTAGGTAGATAGATAGATACCGGGGATTGAACTCAGGACCTTGAATTTGCAAGGCAGGCGTGGTGTTACTGAGCTAAATCCCCGGAGATATTCTTAAGAAATGGTATCCTTAGAGCTAAGCATTGTGGCACACACCTGTAATTCCAGCACTAGGGAGACTGAGGCAGGAGGATCGTTCCAAGTTTGAGACTGGGCTGAGTTCGAGGACATTCTGAACTACACAGGGAGACCTTGTCTCAAAAACACAAAAACTAGGGCCAGGGATTTAGCTCAGTGGTGCTGCCACTGCCTTGCAAGCAGAAGGTCCCGAGTTTGATCCCTGGCACCAAAAAAATTCAGGGTTAAAAAAACAAAAATGAGGGCCAGGGATTTAGGTCAGTGGCACTGCACCTGCCTTGCAAGCACAAGGTCCTGGATCTAAAAACCAAACCAAAGAACAACAAAAAAAATCCCCAAACAAAAAAGAAATGGCATCCCTAAAATGACAGGCAAAAAGTACACATAGCAGACTACAGGAAGAGGACAAAAAGGAGGGTATGTGATGGTTGTATCAACCTGACTCAGCTAAAGGATGCCCAGGCAGAGCCATTATTTCAGTGGTATCTCAAGTTTCCAGAAGAGACTGGCACTGGAATCAGCAGAGTAAAATCCACCCTGCCCATTGTGGCTATCAATAATCATCCATCCACTGGGAGTAAAATCAGAAAAAGTGGAAGACCAATCTGTCTTCTGCATGAGCTGGGATGACCACCTCCTCCCATGATTCTTGGGCCTTTGGATATGGACTGGACCCCACCACTGGCTTTCCTATGCCTCAGCTTGCAGACAGCAGACCCTGGGACTCATCCTGTGATGGCTAGAGGCCAATCCCTAATAATAAATCTCTATGTATCCATAACGTATTGGGTCACAGATGGGAGGTGGGAGCTGGGCATGGTGGCATCTGTGTAGCTGTAATACTCCGGAGTGTTGCTTGAGCCTTAAGAGTCCAGCCTGGGGAACACAGTAGGACCCCACATCTCAAAAAAAAGAAAGAAAAGAAGAAAAAAAAGGTATATTTCATTATAATCATTTGTTTAAAAAATAACATCCCCCACCAGGAGATGAGAATGAGGCAGGAAACCCTTTTGCAGCACTGCCCCTCAACAAATACTGCTGTCTGTGATGGGTCTGCCTACCACAGCCCAGCACCTGCATGACATAAGAGTGCCCTGAGCGGGTCGGGAAACCTGTACCAGTGACCTCAGCTTTAGTGCTTTTTGCCTCTACCCTCCCAAGACAACCCGAAGGGGACTCTTGTACAGAAAGCAAATGTGGATCCCAGCTCACTCTTCCCTAGCAAGCTCAAGTCACAATCACCCAACAATCAGAACCACGATCTTGCTTTCCTAAAAACACTACCAATGGTATGTGGAAGTCTTCACACAGCGTGAGCAGAGCATATTCTAGGACGACTTCTCTGGTCTGCCTCAGCTTGGGCTGGAGGGAAAGTGGTGCTCCTTGAGTGGGGAGACCCTGTGACATGCAGATTTCTTCAGAGCAGAGATGCACCTCCCAAGCCCAAACAACTCCTTTCAGACTTGCAGGCAATGCTGTGGAAAGGACCACACTGGATGAGAAGGTAAAAAGTGGGTTGCCTGCAGCAAAGTGAGACTTGATACAGGTGGCTGATCTGGGGATGCAGAACGGGAGGAAGGAAAAGCCACTGAAAGACAAACTCAAGACTGCACCGGGGGGTAAGGGCTTCATTTGACCAGGACTGCTTGAGAAAGGAACAAAGGCCCCACGGAACTGTTCTTGCAAAGTGAGGAGGGAAGAGCATCTATCACAGCTCCTCTTACTGGGTGGATGATGACCCAGAGGGTTGCAGTAACTTGGTGCTACCACGCAAGGTTGAGGACATTTGACACTGCAGACTAAATCGGTTCTGTCCTCAGCTATCATCCATGAGATGATAGAGGAGCTGGCATATGCACTCGGCTCACCGTCCAGAACCTTCTGTGGCTTACATACCCTGTTCCCTGTCAAAGCAAAACACAGTTGTTTGTCTACACAGAAATTTATGTCTAGATAGAAAAGGATCTAAATCATTCATAGTGAAAATGGCTGCAAGGGTGGGGCTATCTGGCCAAGCCCCAGGAAAACCCATGTTATAGACAAAGAGTGCTGGCCTGGGTGGCCATAGCCACTAGCAGAATGTCAGCTCAAGAACAAGGAGCCCAGGCTCAGCTGCTCCCTTCAGGAAGACTAGGAACAGACCCCTGGGCCCTAATGTCCATGAGGAAATCTACATGTATGTGTAACACAGCAGCAACCCAAGGGAACCCCACTCATGTCCCTTCCCAACTGGCTTTCCTGTGGAGACAGCTGGCCAGGGAAGACCTGCGTCAGGACAAGCAGCAGAACAGCCTACCCACTCACGTTCCTGCGAGGGACAGACTGCAGTAGGGGGAACCCAGAGCAGAATCAGAGGCCAGCTTTAGGAGGCTGGTGTCCCCACAGGGCCCAGTTCAAGGTTGCACACAATAAGGATAAGAGTAGGGATAGGGCAACAGTGTTTCACCTGTGTACCAACAGAAGCCCCCTCCAAAAACAAATCCTAAAATACCTACAATAATACAATATCCTAGAAAAGGGAAAGGGGAGGAGCTCCCAGTATCTACAAGTTAGCTTCACTTTGGTCCCACAGTGACCAAAAGAAGAAATGGTAACACAAACAGCCCACCCTTGGCATGAATCAGCTCAACAGTGTCCCAGGATAGCAGATCCAACGCTAGTGTCCCCTCCTCTGAGGACCTATTAGCTGTTGGGTCGGGAGCTTCCACTGGTCTTTTCTCCCCACCAAGTAATTTCAAAGGGGAACTGCAGTGCAGCTGGTCTGAGCTAGAATCTGACCAGACAGCTCTTCGTAAAGACCAGGGTAGGAACGTGGCACTCTCCCTGCTCCCTAAGGAAGGCTGCTCTCTAATTTGCACCGAGGGGCAGAGATGAAGTAGCTGGGATATGGGATGGGCCAGGTGGGCCCATGTACTTGGCTCAATCAAAGTTGTGTATGGGGAGGGCTGTTGCCTATGTCAGATGCCAGAAGTCAAAATGGCCAGAAAGTTCAGTAGGTTTTCTGAGGTGTTGGAAGCACCAGTCCTTGTCTCCACTGGCAAAGTCCTGGCAAAGCGCCACGGAGCAGAGGACAGCAGAGACCCCACTTCTGCTGTCAGAAGGCAGTCTGCCAGGTTTATTTATTCCTATGCAATAGAACCCCAGAACATATAGGAGCAACTCTGCATGACTCTAGAAACTCACAGCTAGCTCCAAACAACAGAAATTTAAACTACAAAAGATGAGTTGTATTCAGCAAATATAAAGGGTGATTTTAGGCTATGATGAACATCTCTCAGACTATTTACAGTGCCAGGACAGGGGCTCAGATCTCGCCGGCTTCCTTCTCCTCTGACTTCCGCAAAGCAGCCTTCCCGTTGGAGCTCTCCAGCCTCCAGTCAGTGGACCCTCGATCGCTGCGCCCATACTCCCAGGACTCCTCTCTCGACATGCGCTCTCTGGAGAACCTGGGAAAGGGGAACCAGAGGCTCAGTGGAGACGTCCATGCTGGCTAGCTGCTCAAGAACCAACAATGTGAACCCTCAACGCCGGACCAGGGCACCCCCACACACACCCCCAGGTGGCCTGCAATCTCATTCTCAACCCGCTGCACAGGGAATTTTCAGGAAGCCATTAAAAAGTAATGTTTGCAAAGACTTTTAATAAGAAAACTTGCACTATAACATAAACAGAACAAAGGAGAATACAACAAAATTGTACACAGAGCATGTGATCCACTGTGTAAAAATACAAGGCAAAAAAGCCCAAAGAGCCCTGGTTAGGACATACACATTGGCTGCTCTGTGCGTGGACTGCACCTAAGCCCCTATAGCACCACCTAGAGGCCCTTGAGAGACCCTTCACAGCCTTCTCCAGTTCCAAGCCAAGTCATGCTCACCACACCACAACACCCCAACATTGTCAAGGATGACAGGCTGTGCTCCCTCTCAAAGCCCAGCTCTGGCCCTAGCAGATGCAGCCAAAGGGCCGGGCTGACAGACCCCCAGCAGACCCTGGGAACAAAAAGGAGTTCATTCCTGGCTGCAGCTACCGAAGGAGTCAGAGTAGTTACTTGTATTTCACATTCCGGTCCCTGGAAGGCCGGCGGTGTCCCCGGCTATGGCTCCGGGAACGGCTGCGGTGGCGCCGGTGTCTATCTCTGTCTCGAGAACGGGAACGGGAAGATTTCCGTCGCTCTCGGGAGTTGGATCTTGATCGCCTTCGACGGCGATCCCGGGAGCGTGACCTGGAAAAACCGGAAGGCTGTAGGCAGAAACTACAGGAGCCAGACGCAAAGAAAGGCATACCCCAAATGCTCACAGTCAGCACGCTCCCATTTCCTCCCACAAATTTACAGGTTAGGCTTAAATTATTCTACGAGTTAACGTGATGGCCAGTCTCTTCCCATGAATGATGCCTACCAAAGCCTGGCCCTTAGCATTCCTGGCTGACCTGCAGGCCAACCACCTAACAGTGAGGGGTCCTTCCCTATGCTAAGCTTCAAATAATGTCTGGGTTCTGTGCCCTTGACTAACAGATAAGGTTGTACAGCTATTGAGAAACATGCTTGTGGAAAAGCTCTGGACTGAGAACTCTAATGGATCTGGAAACCTACCTCCTGCGATCTCTGGTTCTTGATCCAGACCTGAAAAGGACAAAGACCTGTTATTTTCTGGCTGCCTGACCGTTCTTGGTCTGCAGCAGGAAATGCCACACCTTCTGCAATGCTATACACCTGTTCTGTGGCTCACTCAGTAACACGTCAGTAGCACCTGAAGGATGCAGCAGTGCAAGCTGATGGGAACTGGACCGATCTATCTGCACATGTTGAGGGGGAGCTGCGTCACAACCAAGCCAACGTCGGACTACCACATCTTTGGGGTGGACTATAATGGTTTATAGCTAGATGTCTCCCTAAAGCCTCATGCTCTCCTAAGTGGGGCTTTGGGGAAGTGACTGGACAATGGGTTACAACACTTATTAGTGCATTAGATCACAGATGAGTTTATAGGTAAATGTGTTGGGAGGTAAAGTCTGGTTTGAGGAGGTGGGTCATGGGGAAGGGGGGACTACACAAGTGTATCTCCCTCTTCCCGCTCTTGGGCCTTCTCTCTGCTTCCTGCCACCATACTATGAGCTCTTCTTTTTCTGCCACTCTGCCTTAGAGCCAGCTGACTATAGACTGAAACCTCTACAAACTGTGAGGCAAAATAAACCTTTCCTCCTTAAGAGTTGTGGGTAAGGGGCTGGGGCTCAGTGGTTCTGCCACCTGCCTCGCAAGCACAAGGACCTGAGTTTGATCCCCAGTACCCCCCGCCAAAAAAGTTGTGGGTATCAGGTACTGTGTCTCACTGATGAGGAAGTAACTAGTAACTTAAGACATGGCCACTAGGGCCAGGAATTTAGCTCAGTGGTTCCACCGCCTGTCTCACAAGTGCCAAGGTCCTGAGTTCAATCCCTGATACAAAAAAAAAAAGACATGGACACTAGCACAGAGGTGCAGTCACAGAACAGGGGCAGGACTGGGCGGAACTCCACATGCACCAAAGTTCCAGATACAGGCTTACTGACAGGAAGGAGTCAAATGGGCTCTTTCTGTTACACAATCAACAAGTGGAAATATGCATGTCACAAGGTCTCATGTGACACTTATTCTAGAAGCACGAGTATTACAGACAAGTGGTGCCAGATGCCCGCAAATGCCAGGGCTTAAACTTGACTGCACAGACAGGCCCAACCACAACAGTGACCACTACTTCTGCCTGAAAGGGACATCACGTCTTACTGAGCAAATTTTTAGATCATTTGAGCCTCTTCATAATCAGAGTATATTACAATTAAAATAAGAAAGGAAACAAAAAGTACAGCAAGTACTTGACCTTTCTGAATGATAAACTAAAGAATTCCTTCAGAAAAGCGGTTTTTGGGTTTGTTTGTTTGTTTTTTTTTTGAGACACAGTCTCACTATGTAGTTCATGCAGACCTTGAACTATGTAGCCCAGGCTAGCCTCAAAATCGGCAATCCTCCTGCCTCAGCCTCATGAATGCTTGAATTACAGGCATGCACTACTACATCCATCCAGTAAATCAGTTTTTGGAGTTTTCAAGGCCAATGAGCCATGCCTTTTTCAGGGGAGTGGTTAATTCTGACTCTGACCTCTTCTTTGAATTCCAATGAAATGTAACATTTCTACCTGGGTTTCTCTCAAGCATCTTAAACTGAGATGAATTCTATCCCCACACTCCTGCTCTAACTTCCCCACCCAGTGTGCAGCAACTCTGGACCAAAAATAAAAAGGCTAGGTTCCTTCTTCCTTCATACATCTCACACAACTAAAGAGCAACTCCTGTCAGTTTTTCCCTACACCACAGACTCTTGCTCCTAACCAGGTTAAACCACCTTCTGTACTTGGCCCCTCTCAACCAGCTCAAAAGTCTTGCTGCTCCATCCCAACACAATGCACTCTCATCTCCAAAGGGCAGCAGTGTTTCCTGTCAGCAGATCCCACCGCTCCTCTGTCAGAATTGTGGCCCCATATCATACAGTAAACACCAGAGCCCTGCCTACTGTAATACTCAACCCAAAGCTCTCCCATGATGTATTTTCCTCACAGCATGTGTCACCCAGCACAAGAAGACAGCACACTGGGCTGCCAGAGAATCAGTTCATGGCTTCTCTACATGCTGAAGGCTCCATGCCCAGTGGAGCAGGTTCTGTGAGATGAAAGAGAACCCTCTCTTCAGCTTAGCCCTCTCCCTCCTTTAGGTGGAACACAGATCCTCAACTAGCCCTTCCCTCTCTAGACTGAATATGCCGCATGTTTTTACTTTTCTTTTAATGATCATGTCAGTCAATGCCAGACTATGACTACTCCAAGCAACACTTCAACCATGGAGCAAGGACCTCCTGAGGCCTGAGGGCCACTGGCCTGCGGTCCCTCCACGCTCACCTCCTAGTCAGCCGCTCTTCCCGCTCTCTCTCTTCTCTTCTCCTCAGGCGATCCTGATTTCTCTTCTCCTGCTTTTCAGCCACAGTTTTCTACATAAATGAAAAATGCGACAGTGAGAGAAAAGTAACAGAAGCTCTTAAGAGTAGGAATACATTGGGGCCGGGGATTTAGTTCAGTGGTACCACCACCTGCCTCACAAGCACAAAGACCCAAGTTCGATACCCGGTACCAAAAAAAGAATAGTAACACATCTATTTTACATCTTATAAATCCAGTGGCAAATTGCACATTCCAAGCGTGACAGTCCTTTATTTGTTTATGTACTTATTTTGGGGTACCAGGGCTTGAACTTGGGACCTTGTGCTTGTGAGGCATGTGACGGCACCAGTGCTTTATGTTTTTTTGTTTTTTTTTTCTTTTTTGTACCAGTGATCAAACTCAGGACCCTGCACTTGCAAGGCAGGCGGTGGAATCACTGAGCTAAATCCCTGGCCCTTCTTAATGTTTTTTGACATAGGGTCTCAATGTGTGTAGCTCAGGCTGCCCTTGCACTTGCAGTTATCCTCCTGCTTCAACCTCCCAAGTGCAGGGATTATAGGTACCTACTACCAAACCTGACGAGGTGCTAAGTTTCTAAGTCACAGGGTATTGGTCGTACCGTTTCAAACTAAGCCAGAAAATTTTTACCCAAAGGTATCTCAATAACCACCATGAGGAAAGAGAACTGACTTGTCTAACAAGCACATCCTGGCTATCATAGCTTTCCGAGACAGCCCATAGTTTCCCAGACACAGTGTGTACTTTTATCTTTGCTCTTACCCTTTTTCTATTTACTCGGCCCACGCTTCCTCCACATTACGTCTCTCTTTCACTCTTCACTTTTACTTTCTCGAATAAACTTTGCCACTGCTTTTTGAAGAAAAAACAAGCACATCCTGCTGCTGGGAAGGAGCTCCTGATGCCAAGAAGTGGCCCTTCCTCCCAAGCATATCCCACATGCCTTAATCCCTGCATTCGGGAGATTGAAAGGAAGGAAGATTGCCACAAATTTGAAATCAGCCTGGGCTATATACTGAATTCAAGCCCAACTTAAACTACAAAGTTAAGACCCTGTCTCCAAAGAAAGAAAAAAAGTGACCCATCCTCAGGTGCTGGGTTCCGTGCTGACTTGAGACTAACTGTTCTTCTAGGTGCCAGGCTCATGAGACCTCTGGACTTGGCTTCTAACACTCACTATCAGACCTGATTCATCAATCTTGATCATAAATTAACAGAAGATAAGAGGCTCTGAGAAACCACTGCTGTAACCCATCAAAAAAAAAAAAAAAAAATTGCAGATACCACTCTACATCTCTACCTCGCAAACCAACTCAAAGTGATGCCTTTCTAATCACTCTGCTAAGTGAAATGAAACCCTGAGAAGGGTCAGAGCCAGTGAGACAAAAGGTCACCAGTCTTCTCTGCCTAGAGAGCTGTATGGCCACGAAGATCTTCCATACCCAGCATGGATTATAGCCAGCTCCTTCCAGACGAGGGGGTACAGCAAAGACCAAGAGAAGTCTGATCTAGTACCTTTGACTATACCCATCCTTCACCACAGCAAGACACACAGGATGGACAGCTGTTAGGGTTCAATTTAAGGACAGAAGTGTCAGCGCCACATCTTTCACCCACATCCATTCCTGAAGCAGAGCTGATTGAGAACAGGCCTGTGGTCTGGCACCATCTCCTTTCCAATCCACCACTCTTAAAATACCATCCACCTCCTACCTCATCAGCAAAAGCTCACTTTTACCCACAAAGGTGTTAGCAACTGTGGGACTGTTTGACAAAGGGGCTTCTACTTAAGAGGCCTCTAAGAACCCTTGCCTCTCTCTCATCATTAAGAATTCCACTTCTAGGGCAGGGCATTTAGCTCAGTGGTTCCTTGCAAGCACAAGATCCCAAGTTCAATCGCTGGTACCCCTCACCCCCAAAAGAAATCCACTTCCAGCCAGGGATTTAGCTCAGTGGAACTGCCTTGCAAGCACAAGGTCCTGAGTTCAATCCCTGATACAAAAAAAAAAAAAAAAAAAAAAAAAA
>NW_022900946.1:22759579-22777095 GCF_012274545.1 Fukomys damarensis | reverse complement strand
AATACAAAACCAAAAAAAAAAAAAAAAAAAAAAAAAAAAAAAAATCCACTTCCAGATACAAATTTATGTTATTAATACTTATTTGTCAAAATCTGTAATGCGTTGTTTTGGTCAACTGTACACTGTTCCTAGTTAACATTTAAACACGCTTTAGACAAAGTTCTTCTGGCCACAGGAAAAAGCAATCTCAATTTATTTACTTTTCTGATGCAAAAATACATTTTAAAAAATGTTAACTTTTAGGTATAAAAAATTATAGTAAGACAAACTATGGGGAAAAGAAGGGAAGTGGAACTCAATTATCAAATGCAGCTCTATAGAGAGAACCCAACAGCAGCCCCCACCAGACCACACACATGCATATCCATCCCATAACCACACTGCTCTGCTTCCATCCTGACCGTAGTCTCATTTCTCCCGGGTGATGAATTTTACAGTAATGCAGTCCTCCTCCATAAAGGGAAAATTGGAATCGTTCTTGATTTTCCCAAATGCTTTATATTTTCACAGTCTTTCCTTTGAATTCCATTTGGAGAGCAGTGCTCCATAACCTTTGGGAGTTAGGTGGGGGTTCTATAATCTGGTTACTTGGGAGGGGGTACCGGGGATCGAACTTGGGTCCTTGCGCTTGCCAGGTAGGCGGCAGAACCACTGAGCTAAATCCCTGGCCCTATAATCTGTTTCTGATAGTAGTGAGTATAACTTTTTTCAAAATTTTATCAGGGAAAAATTTTTTTATCAGAGAGGCAGAAGCAAAATGTGCTACTCCAGCTCAGGCTCCTCTTCCTCTCTTTCTTCTGTCCCTCTCCTTTCTTTCTCTCCCCCATCTCTTCTCTTGTCTCCCTCCTCAGTCTCTCTCTCTCATTTTTTTAGACAGGGTCTCACTATGTACATGTACTTTAGGATGGCCTTGAACTTGGGACAATCCTCCTGCCCCAGCTTCCTTTACAGGAATATGCTACCACATCCAGCTAACCCTTTTCAAAAAATATTCTGAGCAGGGTCTCACTAAGTTGTCCAGGATGAGATCAAACTCACAATCCTCGTGCCTCAGCCTCCTATACTGGCATGCATCTCCTCACCTGGCACATGGCTTTTTAAAATTAAAAAAATGTAGCCAGGCGTGGTGGCGCACACCTGTCATCCCAGCACTCAGGAGGCCGAGGCAGGAGGATCGCTGTGAGTTTGAGACCAGCCTGGGCTCCATAGTGAATTCCAGGTCAGTCTCAAATACATAGTGAGACCATGTCTCAAACAAACAAACAAACAAACAAAAAAAAAAAAGTAGGGCTAACAAAAAATGAGAAATTACAGTCATTCATAGGAAAATGGATGCATATTGAAGCCATACTCTTAAGTGAAATAAATATGACACATGTGTACATACCAAATAAGTTTCTCCGGTGTGAAAAACTAAAAGTCTAAGAACCAGATTATATAACTGATAATGTGAAATAGGAAGAAAAGGGCTAACAGTGTAGAGGAAGTGGGAAGGGTAGGGGAAAGGAAATAAGGGAAAAGAAAAAATATGAAAAAAGGAAAAAATGGAAACAGTCTTTGTAAATAGGGGAGGGTGAGGGAGTGAAGGGAAGACAGGGGTATGGGGAAAAAATGAGAACTAAGATCTGTCATGTAAAGGTGCAAGATCCCAATGATGATTGTAACACCGTATACCTAAAAAGTACCAATAAACTCAATGAAAAAAAATGTGGGGCTAGGGATATAGCTCAGTGATTCTGCTGCCTGTCTGGCAAGTGCAAGGTCTTGAGTTCAATTCTTGGTACCAAAAAATAAAGAAGGAAAGGAAAGGAAGAAGGAAGAAGGAAGAAGGAAGAAGGAAAAGGGAAGGGAAAAGGGAAAAGGGAAAAGGGAAAAGGGAAAAGGGAAAAGGGAAAGGGGAGGGGAGGGGAGGAGAGAAGATCACAAGATGCCTCAGGTTTCTCCAGGAATACATTAACTTACCCTTAACTGATCAAGCTTCTCTCGGATCTGAATGAACCCCAAGTGTAACTTGCCCCCAAAGTGGTCTGCCAAACGGCGGTCATTGTCATGAAGACCAAGGTAGGCTGAGCAGACCTCACAGACACGCAGCTTTTGCTGTTGAAAGCTGGATGCGGGCATAGAATTTCTATACTCTTCCTGGAAAAAGTTAAGGGAGAGATAAAGGTAACGTTTACAAAACTGGCATCCAAAACAGAACTATCTGATGTGACAATAAAGATGAAATAAGTTTAACTGGCCCTGGGAATTGAGCCTATGAAGTACTCTACCAGTTACATCCCCAGGCTTTAAAAAAAATTTTGATACACGTTCTCACTCTTTTTCCCAGGCTGGTCTTCAACTTCAGATCTTCCTGCCTCCATCTCCCAAACTGCTGGAATTATAAGCATGTCTACCATGCCCAGCTACAGAAGAATTTTATTTTATTTTTATTTGAGACAAGGTCTCGCTATGTAGTTCAGGCTGGCCTTAAACTCCCTATGTAGCCCAGGCTGGTCTTGAACTCATGGCGATCCTCCTGCCTCAACCTGTCTTAACATAGTGAATTCCAGGTCAGTCTCAACTACACAGTGAGACCCTGTCTCAAAAACAACAACAAAAACAAAGAGTAAGATCAGAGAGAATATTATTGTCTAGGACTACTAATTGGAGGTGGATGTCAGTCTAATCTGCTCTGCCTGCCTGACAAAGACTGCCAACCTCAATATTCCAGGAACAGCTTGAAACTATGGAAAGCGCAGCTCTGATGATCATATCCTGAGTAAATCTTCTGCTTTCTCCCTTTACCTGTACTGTTCTAATACCTGCAAGTCCTTGGTACCACTGAGTCAATTATAACTGTATCTACAATGTAGGAAGGACCAGGCAGAGCCAGGGGCACATTGACAACCAAAGCCAGGCCTGCTCTAGGGCCCATACATGCCATCAAACCCATCCTCTATCATTCTAACAGGTAGAATGGTAGTTTGTAGGTCCTCCTCAGTTGACAATCTCAGCTACAGGGCTTTTCAGGATCATTCTACCTCACCTAGAGACTAAGCTCAACACAAAGTCCCTCTTAAACTCAGACCCATTTCTTTTTCTTTTCTTGGTACCAGGGATCAAACTCGGGACCTTGCACTTGAGACAGGTGGAAGAACCACTGAGCTAAATCCCCGGCCCAGACCCACTTCTTCTGTACACCTAGCTTCACCAGAATGTACAGGCAGAAAACAGAAGAGTTTTAGGGCAGTGAAACTACTCTGATATTACAACGGGGTCACAAATCACACATATTCCCAAACTCATGGAATGCATGCTATGAAGAGTAAAGCCTGGGGTGGGGGATTTAGCTAGGCCAGGAGTTTAGCACAGCGGCCCTGCACATGCCTCACAAGTGCAAGGTGCTGCGTTCAATCCCTGGTATCCACCCCCAAAAAGTGAGGCCCAATATAAATTATGAACCTTGGGGTGATAATCATGTGTCAATATAAGTCCACCAACAGTAACAAACTACTCTGGTAGGGGATTTTGATAATGGGAGAGGGTGTGTAGGGAGATGCAAAGGATAGATCTGAAATCTCTGTACCTTCTCATATTTTATGTGAACTCAAAACTTCTCTGAATAACATTTATTGAGCTGGGGATTTAGCTCAGTGGCACCACGCCTGCCTGGCAAACACTCCTGAGTTTGATCCCTGGTACCAGGAAAAAATAAACTTATTTTTTAAAAAGTATAGGGATATCTTAAAATTAGTCCAAATGGTCAACGCCACCAAATTACTAACATTTCCCTCTTCCTAAAACATGCCATCCACCAACCTCAGCTTCTTTTTTCTTTGCACGAACTTTCTCCACTTCCATAAGAATCTTCTGAGATTCATCCACATTTCCTTCAGCTCCTAGCTGCTCAGCTTTTGCAAGTAGTTTTCCTATTTCTTCATTCAACTCATGTACTTTTTCTGCCTGAAGGGAGAAAGAATAAGGTAAGCAGACACATAAGAACAGGATTTAGAGAGCAATGGAAACAAGTACTTTTCTTGCAGCCATTTCTTTAGATCTGAGAAGAAAACCCAAAGAGTGGCTTTCACTGACAAGGAGGGTCAGACGGTTGAACTGACTCTCAGGCCAGTCCTCTACAGAATTCCCTCCTTCTTCAGTCCACCAGCAAATGTACTAGTTTAATCATTTCCCTACTAATTTTCTCTTGTTTTCTGTTCTCCGTGGGATGGTTAAAAAAATATGTACTTGGGATTGGGGGTGTGAGTGTGGTGGCACATGCCAACAATCCCAGCACTTAGGGAGGCTGAAGTTAAATAGTACTGCAAGTTTGAGTCCTGCCTGGGCGACTTAGCAAGACCATGTTTCAGAATAATAAAGATAAACAAATTTAAAAGATTAGGATGTAGCCCAGTACTGCACGGGGGTGGGGGTGGGTGGGTTTGAGACTATGTAGAAGGTAAAAGGGATATGAAAAAAAGGGAGATAGCAGCTCCTAGAGCCTGAAATGATATGTGACTGTTTAGTCATAGCTTTTCATCCTTACCAAGAACAACAGCCAAAAAGCATATGCCATCCACCCCAGAATCATCCCATCAGTGCTGGTGGTGAGTTAACAGCCATCAGCATAGCCAATATTCAGACACTGACTTATACCAAAGCCACAAGACATACCTTTGCAGAAACTTCTGCACTGATCTCTTCCTGTGTTTCTGCCAGTCGTTTCTTGGCAAGCTCAGTTCTCCGATCACACTCTGCAATAAAGGACTCCAAGTGATCCATCGCCTAGATCAGAAAAAGCAAGAGTTATGATAGTTATGATTAGTGACACATGCCCTTGGAGTCCACCTGTGTAATAGGAATATATGCCTAGATTAGTTTCTTAATGCCTGAATGATTCAATGGCAGTTAACACATAATAATCATGCATAATTATGGCATTTTCTTAAATCAAATGATTGGGAGAAGCATGGTCTTATCTGATTTAGTTGTGTATTTCTCCTAAAACTTATAAAAGGACCTCCAAGCCCCTGTAACACTGCCAAAAGCTGTGACAGTTCTCTAAGGACAGAAAAGGATGAACAAACACCAGTGTTAGAGGAACTTTTGGAGAGCTGTGCAAACTGCACTCACCAGTCTTTTTTTTTTTTTGGGTACCAGGGATCGAACTCAGGTCCTTGCACTTGAAAGGCAGGCAGCAGAACCACTGAGCTAAATCCCCAGCCCAAATTCATTTTTTTTGGAAGGTGTGTGTGTGTGTGTGTGTGTGTGTGTGTGTGTGTGTGTGTGTGTGTTAGTTAGTTAGTTAGTTAGTTAGTTAGTTACTGGGGATCAAACTCAGGTCCTTGCGCTTGCGAGGCAGACTCTGAAACCACTGAGCTGAATCCCCAGCCCTGCCCTCACCAGTCTTTGTCAGCTGCACAAATATTCTTCCCTCATGTACTGAGGGGAGAGTTCCCTCTTCTACCTAAAAAATGTAACCATAAAGTGGGTACAGTGGTGCATTCCTGTAAACCCCAGATACTTGAGAGGCTGAGATAGGAGGACCGTAAGTACAAGAACGGCCTTGGCAACTTAGGAAGACCATGCCTCCAAAAAAAGGAAAAAAGAAAAAGAAAAAGTATATGCTAAGCTGAGCGTGGTGGTGCATGCCTGAAAACCCAGCACTTGGGAGGTTGACGCAGGAGAATAACCATGAGTTGGAGGCCAGCCTCAGCTACATAGTGAGTTCAAGGCCAGCCTGAACTGCACAGCAAGACCCTGTCTCAAAACAAAAACAGAACTAAACCAACTATCAGTTGATAACTAGTAAATATCAAGCACCTCCTATATTACACCAGGAGTTAGCTAGCTAATAGTGCATGTGTTAAATGCCACAGTCTGTATTTGGCACTGATGACAGCGATCTATTACCAAAAAAGTCGAGGAAAGAAAATTTGGAGTGGAGATGACAGGACAACAGACCAAGGAGTGATTTACATCCTCCCTTCTAAAATGGATGGCAGAGGGCAGCAGTGCCTGGCAAACACAAGGTCCTGAGTTTGATTACTGGTATCAGGGGGGGAAAAATGTTAGAATGGACAGCAGAGAGTAGATTAGCTGTTGGAAGATGCTCCAGAGATCAGTATCACTCAAATGATGAGAGGGACACTGGACAGGGTTAGAATCTCCTAAGGAATCTTGAATATTTTCTTCAAATAAGCACATATTTGAGAGTAGCTCCAGATGAGGAAAAGCCTCCCTCATGGTGCCCAATCTCCCAGGAACTAGTAAAGGCAAAGCATCCTAACTCCTGAGTCTGACTACAGATGTCACTGTATAATCACAGAGGTCAAAATTCCTGTCAGTGGTCACCCAAATACTCTGATAAACATTTCAGTATATTCAAGCCAAACAATGAGGAAAGCAAATGGTCTGCTCTGTGTTAGCTAACATACATTTGCAGACTACTTCTCCCAAAGATGAAGCATAACCTCAGACAGCTCCTAGTGCATAAGCCTAGGTGACCCAGGCTCACCCAGCCAAGGCTCCTCTACTGTTTCACAGGCAAGGCATGGTGTACAGGAGGCAGCCTAGAATCTTCTCAGAGAATCAAGTGGAGCACACATGAAAACCCTACCAGTGCTTTCACCTACAGAAGCCATCTTAAGCAAAATCAGATTATGGACTCAGAAGTTAGAAAACCTAAAAGTAAGTAAATACAATAGACAACAAGCAAACCAGAGGACTGACAACTTTCAATTTCTTTATAAAACAGATCTCTGGGTTTTTTGTTTTGTTTTTTGAGACAGGATCTTGCTGTATAGTTCAGGCTGTCCTCGAACTCATGGCAATCCTCCTGAGTGCTGGGATTACAAGTGTATGCTACCATGCCTGGCTCTGTTCTATTATTACTGTCTCTTCAAAGTGTTTTGATTGTAAATAGTTCACTGAAGAGTGAATTTAAATGATTAAAAAAGAAACTGAAATTCAAAACGCAGATCGTAATCACAATTTACCACTTACTAGAAAGTCATCCAATAAATGTAACTGTCTCTAGGGTAGTGTGATGAAATACAAACTGCTAAAAGCATCTGAGCACACACCAGGTCTGCATAACTCATAATAACCATACTTCCCTCCCCAGAATTAGGGCCTATCAAAGCCCAGAGGGCAGAATAAATAAATAAATAGAACCAAGTAATTTAAATAAATCTTAATTCTTTTTTTTTTTTTTTTTTTGAGACAGGGTCTCATTATGTAGTTCAGACTTCCCTGGAACTCACCATGTAGCCCAGGCTGGTCTTGAACTCACAGCAATCTTCCTGCCTCAGCTTCATGAATGCTGGGATTACAGGCGTGCGCCACCATGCCCGGCATTAGTTCTTTTTTTAATAGCAAAAAAAAACCTACTTAATTTTGGTTTTAATTCTTTTAAAAAAATTTATTACTGAGGAATGAACTTAGGGCCTCACACATTCTAGGCAAGAGTACTCTACCACTGGAGTTATAATCCTCCTCTCCCCATGTTATTCTCTGGGCATATCCAAGTGTACAAGTCAGGTATATGCCTAGAGCTGAGATGCTGGGATGGTGAATAACCCAGGAGGCAATCTGAGCCACTTAATTCTCTACCTCTTTAGTTCGAAATCAGGTCAAACACCTACCACAAGCCGACCAGGAAATGGAATTTTCTTTTCTTTTTCTTGCCATATTGGAGAATAAATCTAGGGCCTTGCACTGAATTACACTCCAAGTCCTTTTTATTTTATTTTGAGAGAGAGTCTACCAAACCACCAAGGTGAGCATCAAACTCCCGATTCCACAGCCTTAGCTTCCCAAGTATCTGGAATCACAGGCATACACCATAGCATCCACCTTAGAAATGTCCTCTCTTCACCTTGCATGGTGAATCCCAGTACTCAGGAGAGGCTGAAGCAGGAGGGTTGTGACAAGTTTGAGGTCAGTCTGGGCTACATAAGGATCTCAAGCCCAGCATGGACTACCCAGTGAGACCCTGTTAAAAAAAAAAAAAAGAATGTCCTTTCCTCATTTTTTTCTAGTGAGTTGATACTGTTCTTGGGGTTTTTTGTTTTTAGTTTTTTGAGATATTATTCTTATCCGAAACAATTATATAGGGGAAACTAGCCCATCCATATCTTTTTGTGTTCTAAAAATAATTTGTCCCACTTTACCACTTATTTTATGTTTGTATTTTTTAATCTACACTTCCCCCCCGCCATGTAGCCCAGGCTAGCCTCAAATTTGTGATCTTCCTGCTTCAGCCTCCTCAGTACTAAGTTTATCTAGTTTGTAAAAAACTATAAATGAATAAAAATCATGAATATTTAATATATACAACTTACTATTTTGTGGGGGGAGGTAGTACTGGCAGACTGAACCCAGGCCTTCACACTGAGCCTTCCCAGCCTTTTTTGTTCAGGCTGAGCTGAAACTGGCAATTCTCCTATCTCAGCCTCACAGAGTAATAGGATTACAGACCCATCTCCAGTTGACTGACGTTATTCTGGTGACCACTTCAGTGTATACAAATATCAAAACATTCAAATGTAGCATCAGCCTATAATCTCAGAAGCCTGGGAGGCAGAGAGATATCAAATTCAACCAGGAAATCTAGCAACTGACCAAGACCCTATCTCAAAATAAAGGCCTAAGGATATAGCTCAGTGCAAAGGCCTTGGGTTCAATTCCCAGTGTACCACACATGCACACACCCACAAAACAAAACAAAAAACACTAAAAACATTCTGCAACGTGTGAGTGTGTATGTGCGAGCACTTACAATCTACTTTCTTTCTTTTTTTTTTTTTCTTGGTACTGGGAATTGATCTCAGGACCTTGCACTTGCCAGGTAGGCACAGCCCTGCTGAGCTACGTCCCTGGCCCTAAAATGTATAACAGATATTGGGAAATGGAAAAAAAAATGTTCAAATGGGAAGGAGAACAAGGGAGGGGGAAGGAAGGAAGGGGAAAGGAAGAGACAAGGAAAAAAGTGAAAACAGAAGAAAAAATGCAAACAAAGCTTTTATACGCAGGGAGGGGAGTTGAGGGGGGAAATGGGAAAAAAAAGAAGAGGCAAGATATATCGTGTACAGGTGCAAATTCCCTGTGATGAGTGTTAGCATTATGTGTATCTAAAGTGCACCAATAAGCAAGATGGATTTTGTAAAGGTGCAAATTTCCAATGATGAAAGTTGTTATACTGTGTATCTTAAATGCACCAATAAAATTAATTTTAAAAATAAAGTGCACCAATAAATGTTATGCTTAAAAATAAATGAATGTTCTTAACATTGTTCATAACAGCAGAAAAACTAGAATGAATTCTCATGGCTATGAATAAATAAATGGTAGTTTGTGACATATTCAATGAAAACAAGCAATACTGGGGCTATAGCTCAGTGACAAAACACATTTCTAGTGTGCGAAAGGTCCTGGGTTCTATCCTCAGCACTGTACACGTATACACACACACACACACACACACACACACACACACACAACTGCAATGAGTAAACAGAAACATACATTGAACAAAAATGCACAAGATGTTAAGATTATCTGTACTATGAAACCATTTTCATAAAGCTTAAAACCAAGCAATCATAAAAACATGGTTTAGTTTTGTTTTGTTTTTCTGACCCAGGTTCTTGCTATTCCAGGCTGGCCTTGAATTTATTATGTAGCCTAGGCTGGCCTGGAACTCCAAGCAATCCTCCTGCCTCAGCCTCCCAAATGCTAGGATTACAGGAAGCCGCCACCACACCCAGCTGCGATGTTTTTAAAAGAGTGATACATATAAAATTCAGGATAGTAATGGAATGATAGACACACAGATATAAAAAATAGTATTGGTTATACTGTAGAGCTCAAAGTGGAGGGATAACAATATCTAATTTTATTATTTTACCTCATAACTTATGAACATTACATTATTATTAGTTTTATCTTTGGTGTTTTGTAGCAGGGATGAATCAACACCAATAAAACTTACATCCAATTCAAAAAACAGGTCTCTTTCTTTACTTGCAATCTCATAATCTGCTCGGAGGGCCAAGTCGTGGATTTTGGTACATTCTCCTAAATCCATGCGCTGTGGGAAACAAAAAAATTTATACATGAGCACCTAACCATTATACAAAGTATGTAACATGACTAGGTATTTCAACCCTGACCAAAACACACAGTATATTTTTATGTGTATGTACCAATTCCCCCACAATAAATGTAATCATTATGTACTACAAACATGTACTAGTAAAACTTTAAAAAATTTTTAAAAAGCAATATACTTTTCTGAATACTAAAACTCTTTTTTTTATTTTGGATTTTTTTGAGACAGGGTCTCACTGCATAGTTGAGACTGACCTGGAACTCACTATGTAGCCCAGGCTGGTCTGGAACTCTCAGTGATCCTCCTGCCTCAGCCTCCTGAGTGCTGGGATTACAGGCATGCGCCACCACACCCGGCCTAAATACTAAAACTCTTGATAGGAAAATTAAGAAACAAAAGCCAGGCCTGATGGCATACACTTCTAATCCCAGCCAGTGAAGAGGCTGAGGCAGAAGGTCACAAGGCTTGAGATGTTTCTCCAATAACTACTTGTCTATCCACTCACAAAGGAGGCCCTAGGTTTAATCCCCAGTACAATCAGTCGATCAACGGAAAGAGCAGACAGAAATTAGGTTTTGGTAATTACAATACAATTTAAAACTTGGGTTTTGTGTGGCTCTTTGTATAAACTAAAGCAAATAAAGCAAATTTGGCTGATTCAGAACCCAATGAATCCTCCAAACATTTTCCTAACCTGGTAAATCACCCTGACATGTTATTGGCCTATTTGGGCCAATTTGCAAAACAAAAGGCTCTAAAATCTAAAAGGCCCTATTACTAAAATAAAATGATCTATGTCAATAAAATTAGCTTGATGTGTTAGTATGCATTCTCACCACGTATGCAATAGATAACAGTGCCTTTTTTTTTGAGACAGGGTCTCATTATGTAGCCCAGACTAGTCTTCTAGTCTTTTTGTTTTTTTGATACAAGGTCTTGCTATGTAGTTCAGGCTGGCCTTTAAATGACTATGTATACCAGCCTGCCCTCCAATTCATAGCTGTCCTACTGCCTCAACCTCCCAAATAATGAGATGACTAGCATGTACTACTAACTACACCTGGCTGTCCAAGCTCATCTTGAACTTGTGATCCTCTTGCTTCTGTCTCCCTACTAAAATTACAGGTACATGCCATTATACCCAGTAACAGTTCATATTTGTTATCTAAATCCTGAGCACAGGACTCTGAAGGAACCTCCACTCTTGGCCACCGTATAGAGAAGTTTGTATGTTAAAGATCACAGTACCAAGTTATAAAGTATATGTTAACCAAAACCAGCAACCTAACTACGAGATACCCCATTAGACAAGAGTTGGGGATTTAGCTCATGGTTCCACCACCTATCAGACAAGAGTAAATGTTCACATAACTACTAAAAAAAAAAAGAGTCCAATAACTTTTAGAAGCGCAAAGTATAACCATGTTCAAAACTAACTGTCTGGGTTAAGCAAGTCAAGGTGGCACATGCTTGTAATCCCAGCATTTTGCCAGTCTGAGCTACATACACCCTGTATAAAGAAACTGTCCAGGGTTATAATAGTCCTTAACATTCTAGGGAAATTACAGAGGCTTACAGTGCCTGACACTTGGGCTGCAGTCTTGTAGAAACCATTTACTATGCTGGGCCTGAGTTCAAAACCAGCCTAGACTACACAGTGAGACCATGTCTCAAAAAATGGAAAGGGAAGGGGCAGGGGAAGGAAAGGAAAAAGAGAAATCTTGTGTCATGCTCACACATGAAACTGAATCCTTCAGTTTCACCAACAATAGAACATTGACTGGGCAGACAAGTAGTACAATTTACCATCATTTTGACCAAAGAATCAACTTTTCCTTTATTATTCTACTCTGAAGCCAAATGGGGCTCATGTTATGTTGGTTACACAGAGGATCTAAAGGTAAGGCAATACTGGTTCTAGAAACAAAGCTACAACTAAAATTACCATCCCTGTAAATCTGCTTCATTCACTCCTCTACGTACCAGATACTGTTCTTTATATAGTTTCTACAAATGAATCTGTTTCTCTCTGAAAAATGAGTAGTAGCTATCAAGAAAAAATTGCTTTGAACTAATAAAGGCTCCCTGTTCAAAGAAAAAAACTTAACAGAAAAGAAAGAGAACAAAAAAGAACAGGTGCACGCGCACGGACACACACACACACAAACACACATGCACTAGTTGGGCATGGTGGCCCACAACCACAATTCCAGCACTCTGGGAGGTTGAAGCAGGAGGACTGCAAAATCAACCCCAGCCTGACCAATTTAGTCATCTGGCCAGATCCTGTCTCTACACCCCACCAAAAACAAAAACAAAAACAAAAACAGTCAGCGATGTCACCCAGTGCACCAAGGCCCTTTGAGGGGAAAAATGGGGGAAGAAAGTACTAAAGCATTAGGTACAATGGATGTCTTTAGGTACAAACTGAAAAAAAGTTCAACTATAAAGAAAGCAAAGACATAGGGCTTAGGGTGTAGATCAGTGGTTCCTACAAGTTTGAGGGCCTGGGCTCAAAGGGGGAAGGATGAGAAAACATCACATGAAACAAAATTCACCATTGTCTTCTTTATTTTTTTTTTTACCATTGACTTCTTTGATGTGAGCATTCTCAAAAGTCACTGCTAACAGGACAGGCTTGGTTTCCATGGTGTTTTTCTTTGGATACACCACAATTTGTCCAAGGAAGACGCAAAGTATTGGCCATTTCCTTAGCAGTCCAACTCTAAGCACAGCTGAAACATTGCATTAACTCCTTCCAATATGTTAGAGTAGATACTAAATCCAATGTGTCAGACCTTTTACTGTACAAACACCTGTGTTCTCCACTCTAGCCTCTGAGAGTCTAACACTGCTGACAAATAAAGGCACTAAAGATTCTGGAACCCTCAGAAAACTAAGTTCTGCCAGTCCGGTGGCACACATCTGTACACCCAGCATTCTGGGAGGCTGAGGCAGGAGTATTTTGAATTTAAGCCCAGCCTGGGCTCTTCAGCAAGACCTTTTCTCGAAATTTAAAAAGTAGGCGTAACCTACTTTCTAGTCTTCCTTCTGTCTTCTTAGACGTAAGCTATCTTTCTCTCAATAAATTTTCCTACTCTTAACCTCTGCTGTTCTTAGAACTCATCTTCGATTTTAGAGAACTTGAACTTGTGTTTTGGTATCTAGCAAGTTTGGGAGTTACATCTATTCCCCCTATATCATTTTGAACCTAAGTGACTGTACTTGTAATCTTGCTAGTTGACTATAGTTTTGTGTCATCTTGAACCCGCCTCACAGCATGGCTTTGTCCCATAAACACCTTTGAGAAGTATGGTGGGCAGGCAACCCACTTTCGGGTCCCCCTTCTGTCTTTCTTAGACAGAAGCTATCTTTCTCTCAATAATATTTTCTTAGCCTCAAAAAAAAAATAATAATAATAATAAAAATTTAAAAAGTAAAAAATAAAAAGGGATAGGGATCTAACTCAGTGTAAAGGTCCTAAGTTCAATTCCTAGTATTGGAGGGAAAAATAGTAAAAAGAAAAAAAGGACAAGAATTCAGCTCAGTGGTTCCTGCCTTGCAAGTGCAAGGTCCTGAGTTTGATCCCGGGGAGGCGAGGGGAGGGGAGAAAAGGAGAGGAAAGTTAAGTTCTTAAGCCTCAATAAAATTACTTCTGCTCTTCACTGTCCATCCCCTATAATGACAAGAATTTGAACAAACCTGAAATAGCCCTTAGTAGACTGAGGATTATAACCACTCTCTTGTGCTATTATATTCTAAGTTTTGGTACCAGGGATCAAACTCAGGATCTTGATCTTGTGAGGAAGGTGGTGGAACCACTGAGCTAAATCCTCGGCCTTGTCATATTCTAAAAAATTATGCTCATTCCTTCTTTTTTTCTAGTTTTTTCAGATTGGGTCTTGCTGTGTAGTTTAGGCTAGTCTTGAACTCATAGTGATCCTCCTGCCTCAGCCTCCTGATTGTTGGGAATACAGGCGTGCACCACCACACTCTACTTCATTCTATTTCAAATTATTAAAAAACACAAAAAAGGCAGGGGGTCTGGCTCAGTGTTTCCACTACCTGCCTCGCAAGCTCAAGGGCCCAAGTTTGATCCCCAGAACAAAAAACAAAAGCACACAAACGGAGGCTGGAGATTTAGCTCCGTGGTTCCACCAACTTCCTGAGATCCATCCCCAGTACGGGGGTGGGGCATTAAAAAACATAAACTGTATGTAAGCACCATCACTTTACCTCTATGCAACCTACAACAGCAAAGCTCAGAACTTACAAACACCTCCACCAGAAATCCCGGTCCTCATTCTCACTGAGCTGCAGCAGTGTGACATTTGTTCATTCCCGTATTCGTGAAGCACTTCCTTCTCAAGTACATAGCTCTCCTGGGTTGCCTCCTCCCTCTCTATGTGTTTCCAACTCCACTGTACAATCCTGTACAGTGGAGCTGCCCCTGTACAATCCTGAACACTGTAATGACACCGCTGAGTCCAGGACTTCTCTTCATCTATGTGATTCCACGGCCTGTGCCCATGACCACACAAAGCCCAGGCACAGTAGCATCCCTCCCATCCTTCTGCTCTTGGCTTTGCCGAGAGCATCATACTCCTGATTTTCACAAGTGTCCCTGAGATCTTTCCTCATCATTCTATCTATAAAACACCCACTGACCAGGTTGGTACATGCCTGTAATTCCAGCATTCAGAAGGCTGAAGCAAGAGGCCATGAGTTTGAGGCCAGCCTAGGCAGCATAGTAAATGTAAAGCCAACTGAACTACAAAGCAAGACCCTGTACCACTCACCTCATCATCCACTCATTTACTTACTGTCCACCCTTTTCCCCACTAGATCAAAGACTTTACTACTGGCCGTAATAATTCCAGTGCCCAGCAGAGTAGGTATGCAATAAATAAACATTTCTAATAGTTGCCCTCACACTGATTATTTTTCTTGCTAGTACTCCAAAAATATGATACACAGGGCTCTGTCAAGATAAAATGGTTGAACTCCTCACTAGAGTACATGTGCATTTGCTTCCTTTTGATTTCTGCCACTGTGGATTTGCTAGTCACTCTAAATTGTGTCTCCTACACAAAGAAGGATCTTACAGGCTAAACTGCTTACGATGAGTGGAAATCTTTTTTTAAATCATTAATGTATGTTCATCTTAATATCCATGACAATCTGTAGCAAACTGTAATAAACATTGTCCTACCTCAAATCAAAATGCATCCAGCACCTCAAATAACAGAAGTATAGATCTAGCAAACATTTCATGTCTGCTGTCAAGTATGCCAGCCTGAAACACTTAACACATCCAACCAATTATTTTTTGTTTTGGTACCAGGGATCAAACTCAGGACCTTGTGCTTACAAGGCAGGCAGCAGAACTACTAAGCTAAATCCCCAGCCCCCAACCAATTTTTTAGAAGGTGCAGCAGGCACGGTGGCACCTGCCTAGAATCCCAGAAACTCAGGAAGCTAAGGCCTGAGTATCATAACCTTAGGGCCAGCTAGGGCTACACAGTGAAATCCTATCTCAGCCCCCCACAAAAGATGTGCCCCCTCAAACAGTAATAATAAAAGCCATGATTCACTACGATAAATAAGAGTGGACAGCAAATTTGTGGGGGGGGGTACCATAGACATTAAACTAGGGCCTTCACGTATCACTAATCTCTAGCCCTCTCAGTACTTTTCATTTTTCTTTTTTTTTTTTTTTTTTTTTTTTTTGAGATAAGGTCTCTAAATTACCAAAGAGGGCTCAAACATGTAAACCTCCAGCCTTGCCCCCCATCTCCACCCCAAATCCCTGAGCACTGAGACAGTGCTGGCCCTGAGACAGTTTTTATATCTCACAAGGTAAAGTCTTAAAATGGCAGTCCTTTAGAGAATTTTCTATAAGGGACTGAAACACGGCAGATGATCCTCTCTTTTTTATTTGTTTTTTGAGACAGAGTCTTGCTATGCAGTTCTGGCTGGCCTTGCTTCTAACTCTCAGCGAGCCTCCTGCCGCAGCCTCTCAAGTGTTGGGATTACAGGTAGGTGCTACAGTGCCTGGCTAGTCTAGTCTGATTTTTGTTTTGTTCAACTGAAGTCAAGTCTATAGCCAGCAGATGGTGTACTGCTATTATTTTAGGTTTTTGTTTTTTGGTAGTATAGGTACTCTACCACTGAGCTATATTACCAGCAATTTTTTTTTAATGTACTGAAGATTGAACCCAGGGACTTCTTGCTGAACTATAGCTCCAGTCCTTTTTTATTTTATTTTTTTGGTACTGGGGATCAAACCCAGGTCCTTGTGCTTGTGAGGCAGGTGGTGGCACCACTGAGCTAACTCCCTAGTCCATTCTTTTTTATTTTTTGAGACAGGCTTTGACTAAATTGCTAAACTGCCCAGGCTGGGCTCAAACTTGTGATCCTCCTATCTCAGCTTCCCAGAATATTGGGATTATAGGCACATGCCACTGCTACCACACCTAGTTTGTATTGAAATCCCAAAAGGATGACTAGTTAATACCAAACTATAAAATCAATTATATCAAATTGATTTTTTTTGCAGTACTGTAACCTCTACCATTGAGCTATATCTCCAACACTTCATTTAATATATACTACTGCATATTAATTTTGCAAAATACTGGGTTTCAACGTGGTATTTTCTTATATGTATATAACATTTTGGCCATATTCATCCCTCTTATACATCTCTCTACCTTATTCCATTCCTACCGTCTAATATAGTTTCCCTTCTACTTTTTTTTTTTTTGAAACAAGATCTCACTTTATAGTTCAGGTTGGCCCTGAACTCACTATGTAGACCAGGCTGGCCTCAAACTCACAGTGATCCTCCTGCTCATCCCTTCTACTTTCATGTCATCTTTCTCTTTTTGGATTCCACATATTAGGAAAAATACCTGATATTTATCTAAGTCTGGCTTATTTCACTTAACATGACAAACTCTATTTCCATTCATTTGCCTGAAAATTGCATATGAAACTTCACTCTTTTTCATAGTTGAAAAGTACTCCATTATGTATATGTACCACATTTTCTTTCCTTTTTTTTTGGAGATAGGGTCTGGATATGTAGTTTAGGCTGACCTCAAACTCACAGTGATCTGCCTCCTGGGTACTGGGACTACAGGCAAACACCACTATGCTCAGAATCACAATTTCTTATCTGTTCATCCACTGATGGGCACCTCGGCTATTTCTGTATGTTGTCTACTGTGAACTGTACCACAATAAGTATTTTTCTATTTTTTATTTTGAGACAAGCTCTTAATTACCTACCCTGACCTTGAGCTTGTGATACATCTACCTTAGCATCGTGAGAAGCATTTAAAGTAGTACTACTGTACTTGGCCTCAACTGACACCCCACCCCCATCTCCATAATGGGAATTAAACTCAGGCCACCACAC
>NW_022900946.1:22753882-22759540 GCF_012274545.1 Fukomys damarensis | reverse complement strand
TTTTTTTTTTTTTTTTTTTTTTTTTGGTACCAGGGATCAAACTTGGGACCTTGTACTTGTGAAGCAGGTGGTGGAACCACTGAGCTAAATCCCCAGCCCCCTCAACTCATTTTTAAAAATCAAAAAAAAGGATAGAAGCCAGGCATAACAGTGCATACCCATAATCTTAGCACTCTTGGGAGGCTGAGGTAGAAGGATCAAAAGTTCTAGGCTATCCTGGGCAACTCAGAAACTCAATGAAATCCTGTCTCAAAATTAAGGGGGGAGGCTCACCGGACATGGTGGCGCAAGCCTGTAATCCCAGCACTCAGGAAGCTAAGGCAGGAGGATCACTTTTCAAGACCAGCCTGGGGCTACATAATGAGTTCCAGGTCAGTCTCAACTACATAGTGAGACTGTCTCAAAAAACAAAAACAAAACAAAACAAACAAAAATTAAAGGGGGGCAGCGCTAGAGAATGTAGCTCAGTGGAAAGTTCACACATGGATTCGATGGTGGGGCACATTGGACAGCGCTATAGACAGAATTTTATATCACCAAATTATGTTCCATAACATAAAATTCCAAAAAAAAACCCCAACAACAACAAAAAACCACATAAAATTCCACCAAGCAGTATACTTTGAAGAGCAGAAGGTGATTTCTGCCTGTTAACATGTTTATGACAAGGCCATAATTCTTATATCTTGCTGCCAAGTGGCTTGAACCACCAGCAGTACATGCATGACTGTATCCTCAGACAGCTTTTTATTATTTTTTTATTAGTAAAAGACTGATAACAGTGATTAGATCTGTTTGTACCACCAGTAATAAAAGCTGCTTGATGGGACAGTCATGCAAGTACCACTGAGGCTTCACAACGGCATGAACATGTTAAAAGGAAACAGAATTCAACTTGAAAAATTATCACTGTTTACAGGGCACCCAGTCTATGTGGTCCATGAGGTCCCCCCAAATGCACCTACCGTGCCAGCCAGGATGTCATGGGGGCAGCAGTCCAGAAGGTGACTCTTGCAAACACGGTCATCTGTAAACTTGACCCTCTGTCTGGTTTCGTCTCCTGAAATTCATTTGTGGTTTTAAATAAGACAGTATTATCGTATTAACCACAAAAGGATATCTGGTACAACAATTCACCTGGATGATTTGTAGACTATCATTTCTGTGTTCTCCCCATGAAATACAACTGAAAAGCTGATATAAAGATATTTATAACTGGAATGAAATCCAGGTATTTTAGATGCTAAGTATATGATGAAAAGTCACACTTAATGAGATGAGACTCCACTACTGTGTCAAGGAAGTCATGGAATCAGAAGTAAAAAGCTGAGCACCAAAAGGTCATTAACCCAACATAAACATGTGGGCAATGAGATACCAAAAACCCACGCTAAGCAGAGTACAATGAATCACCATGTATGACACACAGCTGGTTTCCATCAACAAAATCTGTTATGGACAGGGGTTTGCCTAAAATTCATGAAGACAGCTCTCAAACTCTATCTCTCATATAATCTGGATCTGTTCTTTATTTCCCCATTTTTAATCCCCACCCTTAAAAAAAAGTTGGCACCCAGGAGTCACTTTAACAATACCAAAAAAAGCAAAAAGGAACTAGGTTAGTCAATACACACTGTGAGCTCCAACACATACTGTACCCATCTGCATTCTTCAAGACCTCAGCTGCAGAATTTTATGCCCGCTGTTGAAAAGTTTTAAAGGAAAAGTTTTCTTGCCCACACCTGCAGTAAGGAAGTCAGGGGGAATGATACATAAAAGTAAAGGCAAAGTGGTATGTGACAAATTTTAAAGCTAATCTGTGTATAGGACACAGAGTTGTGTAATAGTCAAGGAGGAATATATTTTAGGATTTGCAAGCATCCAGGATTAATGTAGTGTCTTTTTATTGAAAATGTTTTCTTTCTAAACTACACTTTTAAAATTACTTGTGAAAAAAGCAAACACTTTTTTGTTATAACAGCTTAGAAATTGGTTGTGACTCACGGCTCGATGAACATGAGGCTTTTCTGCAACTCCCTTGCAGATTGATGTAGGCAGGCAAAGATACACTGAACCTTTATAAATAAAATAGAGGGGCCACAATTGTTCAGTTTGTATGAAATAAAAATATGGGAAGCAATTCAAAAGCAACTCAATATACAAAGAAAGCTAAAAGCACTTATTCACCTATGAAATAAAGTGCAAAGAATCTGCACAGCCCTGGGAATGTGCCGGTGTGAACTTACAACTTCATTATTTCAGTAGAAAAGAAAACAAATCACAGAAGGTATATAGTTTTGTAAGGATGCAATCGCTTTCTCCTGAGACAACCTCCAGGATCTGTGCTCCTGCCTACAGTACAACCTACCTAACGACTGCCAAGAGCTGGCTTAACAGAGGCCCTCCTGTGTGGCTGGGGGAAAGGGGGGCTGGATAAGTACTCGGCAGGAAACCACGTTAGAAAGGCTCAATTTCAGTCTCCCCTCGTAATGGTACAGAACAAGAACTCCCCGGGGTTTCCAAGCCATCCGGCTGCCTCGGGAGTAGCTTCTTCCCCGAGGAGCCCTGGAGGAATTCCGCCAGCCGGCTGCCGGCGACCTGGAGCCTGCGCTGGTTTCCAGCCCTTCGCCGACTTTCCGATTCGCAGAGGGGCGCGGGGCCGCGGCACCGACGGGGAGGAAGTTACAAGACAGCAAATGGGACGGAGCTGACGCCCCACAGGCAGCGCCGACTCGAAGGGAGGAAGCCCCCCTCCTTCCCGCGAGACACGCAGCTGGGAAAAAAACAGGCCGCTGTTGCCGTAGGAGGCAAACCGGCTCAGACAAAGGCCCAGCGCCTACCTTCGGCGCAAGCGCAGACGTTCGCGGCCCCTGCCTCAGGCCGCCCGGCGGCCTCGCCTCAATCCCGCTCCAGCCCCTCGCCTGGCCGGCCGCCCGAACTCACCGTCCCGAGCTGTGCCCATGAGCTGGTCCAACAGGGCACGCATCTGCGCCTGGGCGGACATGATGGCCAGGAGGGGCGGCCGCGACAGCTCCTCTCTGGACAGCGAAGGCCACAGCAACAGCAGCGGCGACGAAAACTGGTAGAGTTGGCGGCTCGAGCTCGCGGAGCTCTTTCCCGCCGCGGGGGACGCCGGGAGGATGTACGTCCACACCGGCACACAGCCTTCTGGGAAATGTTGTTTCGGGGATGCGGCGGCGCCCGGCTCAAAGGTCTGCGCAAGTGGTTCAAGGGGCGGAGCCAGAGCCCCGGCAGTGGTTTGGACCGAGACCCCAAAACGTCAAAATCTAATCGCCGTGCGTGATGGCGCACCTCTCTAACCCGAGCACTCAGGAGGCTGAGGCAGGAGGTTCACCGCGAGCTCGAGGCCTGTCTGGGCTACATAGTAAATTCAAGACCAGCCTGAACTACATAACGAAACCCTGTAACAGAGAGAGAAGGGTGGGGGGAGAAGGGGGTTGGGAGAGAGAGAATTGAGATTTCAGGACCAAGAAGACCATAACACCATCCTCCCCTATTTCCTCACTGTCCACTGAGATGCCTAGTAATATTTGGTTTACAGTATATAGACTAAGATAGGGAGCGCAAGTGCTTTTTACTTGTCTCACTTATATTATTCCTGAAATAACCATTGGCAGAGAGATTAGGTAGATTTAATTTTAGGTCCCTTCATTTTATTTTATTTTTCAGTACTAGGGACTGAAACAAGGCCTTTGCCCTGAGCTACATCCCCAGCATCCCCAGGACTTTTTTTTTTTTTTTTTTTTTTTGGAGACAGGGCCTCACAAAGTCACTGTGTAACCTAGATTGGACTCAGACTTGCAGTCCTCCTACGTCAGCTTTCCAGAGTGCTAGAATTACATATGTGTGCCTTCATACCAGGCCTGGATTCCTTCTTTTTGGGTAAAGCTATTGAGGTGAGGAAGGATTATATAACTGTCTGTGGGTCTGATCAACACCACTAGGAAAAACAGCTGGCCAGGGGCCAAAACAGGAGTGGAACCCAGGCACTATGCCCCACTGTGCCTCCAACTGGGACTGTCCGAGGTGCTATGGCAGTTCACCTACAAAGTGCTTCTGGTTCTTTCAAATCTAGGCACAACTGCAGGAAATTCATGTTATCCATACTGCTTGATAATTATCATAATGACCAATCATAATGTTCTGGATAAAGGAAAGGAGATCCACATGAAGATATTTAGTTGAAATAACTGACAATCTATTTTTAATTCTATTTTTCAGTTACAACCATAAATAATTTGCAACATCTGAGGGGAAAACATAATGGCAGGGAAAAGACCTTTCGTACAGTAGTTGTATGGTAATTTAGGACTCCTTAAAATTAGAAATAGAATCACATCTTTCAAAGCCTTTCATAAATGATGATTTAACAGAGCCAAACATGATGGTGTATTCCTATAATCCCAGCACTCAGGAGGCTGAGGCAGGAGGATCACCATGAGTTCACAGCCAGCATGGATTACATAGCAAGTTCAAGAACAACCTGAACTATATAGTGAGTCCTTGCCTCAAAAATCAAAACAAAATCATTTAACATGACTGCTACCCTGAGAGAGAAAAAAAATATTTGCTCAGGTAAGAGTCCAACTGCAGGATACCAGCTTGAAATTGCACTGAGCCGGCTTTAGATATTATTGATCTGATTTATAATTCAGCTGTAGATTAAGATTATGAGTCTTTACAAGGCCCACGTGTGAGTTGCTAAATAAGCCTTCTACTGGTGAATGGAGACAGACTTCCCTATGCCAACAGCCACAATTGAGGTCTTAATGATCAAAGAGATTGTGACACTAATAGCAAGCTGACGCTGCAGCTGAAGAATTATGACTGTACAGCCATTCTCCAAGATCAAATGTTAGCTAAAAACAACGCAGGTGGCTTGTTACATATGACCTGCAAGACAACCTGTGCTATCTTGCTTGTTAATTATGACCTGTCCTTCACAAGAATACATAGTTACCTCTCCTTTGCCAGCCTGGATCATTAGTGTATTTATTCTGCTACTCCCTACATCTGCCTTTAACCCCCTTGCTGTGTTGTGTAATCATAAACACAGACTGATCCAGAGTTTGTGGTCCTAGCCAGAAAAAAGCTAAGATCAGGTGGTTTTAACCAAGAAGAGCTAAGATCAATTCCAGATCCCCCAAGTAATAGGCTATTGTTTATTCTTTATTCCTTGTTCTTTGTGTATTCTTTCATCCTCTGCTGTACCCTCGATCAAGCGATCAGACATCCCGATAACTCATCGAGCATGACCTGAGATCAGCAAAGATTATGCTCATTGTCTAGAAGCATATGAACTCCCAAATACTCTTGAAAAAGACTGAATAATATTCTAATCCAAGCGTGATGGCCCATGCCGGTAACCCCAGCACTATGGGATGATGAAGAAGGAGAAGCAAATCTGTGCCCAGCCTGGGCAACTGGGTGGGTTAGTGAAATCCTGTCTCAAAAATTATAAAGTGGGGGCTGGGGATTTAGCTCAGTGGTTCCTCCCCCTGCCTCTCAAGCATAAGGACCAAGTTCAATCCCCAGTACCAAAAAAACAAAACAAAAAGAAAAAATTATAAAGTGGAAGGGGTGGTGCTGGGGACATAGCTCAATGTGAAAGCCTTGGCTCATTCCCCAGTTACTGCC
>NW_022900946.1:22751959-22753693 GCF_012274545.1 Fukomys damarensis | reverse complement strand
TTTGAGACGGGGTCTCACTATGTAGCTGAGATTGACCTGGAACTCACTATGTAGCCCAGGCTGGTCTCAAACTCACAGCAATCCTCCTGCCTCAGCCTCCTAAGTGCTGGGATTACAGGTGTGTGCCACCATGCCTGGCCATATATATAGATATATATATTCTTAATGTATGGTGGTTAAATAATATTTGAATGGTCATTCAAGCCAAGCAATTTTAATCTTTGAATTATGCATTACTAAACTGCCAAAATTATTAAAATCAAACAACCAAGTGTTGGTGAGAATATAGGGAAACACACACACTAATATATTACTGGAAATACTATAAATTGTAGGGCAGCTGTACATACTCTTTACCCCAGTGATTACACTTCTCATGTCTAAGAATACAGTGGGGAGTAGAGCATTGCTAGTGTACACCTGTGATCCCATTACTCTGGTAGGTTTAGGTGGGAGGACTGCAAATTTGAGCCCAGACTAGGCAACTTAACTTCTCAAAACCTTGTCTCAAAATAAAAATATATAAAAATGCCCTGGGAATATAGCTCAGTATAAAGGGCCTAGGTTCAATCCCCAATACCTAAATAAATATCCAGTATGCTCTTGAAGAAATGGCTGGTTCTGATTTTAGGGCTAGGCCAGTATATACAGAAGACAAGAGTAGAGCACCTGGTACTTTCAGAAAGCAAGAAAGTGCTAAGAAAACAAAAACACACAGTAATGGAGATCATTCAAAGGGACAGGAACAAAAGAGCTCCTAACTTCCAAAGCTGGTATAATTTGAGTAACAATACATTAATATTGGGTTGTAATTGGAAGTATAAAATACCTATGCACCAAACTGATATGATTGACTAAATAAGAATAATGTCCCTTGCAGAGGATGTCATTTGCTGTTTTTGTTTTTGTTTTGTTTTGTTTTTGACAGGGTCTTGCTATGCAATCCAGGCTGGCCTTGAACTTGCTATGTAGTCCGTGCTGGCCTCGAACCCATGGCAATCCTCCTGCCTCAGCCTCCCACTATGCCACCACGCCTGACTGTTCATTATTCTACTTTTCATATTGTATAATCTTTATTTACTATATTCATGTCAGCTGATTCCACCATCCCTTTTTTTTTGGTACTGGGGATCAAACTCAAGTCCTTGTGCTTGCAAGGCTGGCAGCAGCACTAATGGGCTAAATCTCCAGCCCAGCTGATCCTTTCTTCTGCCATCTTAGATCTTCTGTTCAGCCTCTGTAGTAATTTTTTATTATTGTTTTTCTTTTAAATTTTTATTATGTTTGGCATTCAGGTTTATGTTTTTCAACTCCAGAATTATTTTGGTATTTTTTTCTTTTTTACGTTTGGGTTTTTGAAATAATTTCTATGCTTTTATTTATATTCCCTTGTTTTTTCAAGACATAGTCTTGGCATGTTGCTCAGGCTGGCCTTGAACTCACAATTCTCCTGCCTCAGCCTCCCCAGTAGCTGGTATAGGTGTGTGCCACTGGGTCCAGTTTATTGATAGTCTCTTTGACAAACTGGTATTCTACTTCCCTATAGTTCTTTAATATTATTTCTGTAAGTTCTATGAACATATTTATAACAGTTGCTGTAGAATCTTTATCTGTTTAGTTCATCATGTGAATTGCCTTAAAATTTCCACTGACATGGCGCACGCCTGTAATCCCAGCACTCGGGAGGGTGAGGCAGGAGGATCGCTGTGAGTTCAAAACCAGCCGGCTACATAG
>NW_022900946.1:22749781-22751667 GCF_012274545.1 Fukomys damarensis | reverse complement strand
AAAAAAAAAAAAAAAAAAAAAAAAAAAATTCCACTGACAGCTTTTAAAAGATCCCAGACTGACCCAAACAAAGGCCAAAAATGAACTGCCTGCCAGGCTTAGTGGTGAATGCCTGTAATCCCAGCACTTGGAAGACTCAGGCAGAATTGCTTGGAGTTTGAGGACAGCCTGGGCTACATAGTGAGTTCAAGGCCAGCCTGAATTACATAGCAAGACCCTGTCTCAAAAACCAAAAGGAATGTATTGTTTTTATGGGCTATAAGGGGCAGCACATATGTATAGGTGGAGTTTTGCTTGCACTTGTGCTTTTTATGTGATGTTTGTTTTGTACTAAAGATTGAACCCAAGCCCTTTACAATGGCTAAGTCACTAAATTGCCCAGTGCTGGACTCAGATTTGGGATCCTCCTGTCTCACCCTCCCAGAGTGCTGGGATTACAGGTCTATACCACTATGCCTGGCTACATCTATGTTCTTATGTCTCTTCATGAGGCACTAATCTCATTGGCATCTTAAATTTTCACTTTAGGGTGTGCATTTTATTAATAAAATAAATGAATTTTACTAATAAAGGTAACTATAGATTTAGTGACTGTGTGACTAATGTGTTTGTCCCTTGCTACATGAAATTTGTCCTTTATCATCTAGAAAGTTCCTAATTGGGCTTTGGAGCAAGTGTCTCACTCCCTTGACTCAGTGCTCAGTTTTCTCTGTCTCTCCCTCTCCTTTCCCCTCCCCCTCCCCCCTTTCCCCAGTCTGGGCTCAACTTGGTGATCCTCCTACCCAAGCTATGTAGCCAAGGCTGGCCTCAGACGTGTATGGATCCTCCTGCTCATCCTGTAGAGTGCTGCTGGGATTACAGGTATATGTTACCATGCCTGCCTTGATTTTAATGGTTTTATTATTAGTATTTTGGTTCTGGCTTTTTGGATCTCTGCTTAATACAGCCTCTGAGAGTTGAGCTGACTACCCATCCTTCCATCTCTTGGTGCATTATAATTTTATTGCCTTAAAGACTGAGCTGGGCATTGTACATGTCTGTAACCCAGCATTTGGGTGGCTCAACGAGGGAGACAGCTGGGGTTCCAGGCCAGCCTGGGCTACACAAGTGAGTTCAAGAGCAACCTAAACTAGGTTGTGAGACTTTGTCTCAGGAAAAAAACAAAACAAAAAACAAACCAACCCTGACTTGAGACAGGCATGACCTCTGAAGCCTGTAATTTCGGCACCCTGGGAGACTGAGGCGGGAAGATTTAAAATTCAAGCTTGGCCTGCGGAAGTTTATCGAGACCCTATCTTAAAAAATGGCTGTGGCTCTTTCATGGCTGGGTTTTTAGCTAAAGGTTGCCGCCGCCTGCCTCACAAGTGCAAGGTCCTGAGTTCGATCTCCAGTACCTCCCCCCCCAAAATGGCTGGGGCTCCTTCAAAAAAATGGCTGAGGATGTAGCTCAGTTCGAAGGCCCTGGATTCAATCTCCAGCATCACACACACACACACAAAACCGGTCTTTTTAACTCTCAACTGGGGACTAGCCTAGGGGAAAAAGTGCAAATATGCTTACTATTACAAAGTAACCAGTAAGAAATCTGTCTTGGATCCAGTACACCTCGAATGAAAATTAGGCTAAAATTAATGAAGCTGAATATTAATTCAACAGAAACTCTTGCATCTACAGATTTTAAAACTATATATAGCAAGTGCCACTGCAAATTGTTGGAAAAGGAAGGACTAATTCAATAAATGATACTAGGACTCATGGTCATCCACGTGGAAAAGAAATTATAAGCATGCGAAACGATACCCAAACAGTAACCACCCTGGAAGCGAGGACGATCCCATAGATCCTACAACGAGGCCTTCGCTTTAGAGCGCCGCTCGGCGGACGCA
>NW_022900946.1:22749262-22749525 GCF_012274545.1 Fukomys damarensis | reverse complement strand
CAGGCTGAAGGCCTCAGCTGGCTCAGTCTTTAAAAAAGAACCAACATGCAGCCCTCGCTCAACCCCACTCATGTTCTCAGAGCAGAAACGCCTCACCAGCGCAGTGGGGTGGCCGGAAGGGGGCAGGACCACAGCGCTCAGGTCGCCCAGGTAGAAATTGATTAGAAACCACGGCCGCTCCACACTCGCCTGAGGCCGGAAGTGACGCGCCCAGCCGGGCCTGTGGGGCGGGGCCTCCCTCGGCGGGGCGGGGCCCGGGGGGG
>NW_022900946.1:22741703-22748948 GCF_012274545.1 Fukomys damarensis | reverse complement strand
GGACCAGCCGGGGGCGGTGAAGCGCGGCTCTGTCGCTGCACCTCGGCTTCCGCGTCTCAGCGCCGCGGTGCCTTCGGTTGCAGGTCGCGGGCTCTGAGGTCGGCTCCGAACCCCCGTTTACAGAGTCTGGTCGTGCGAGAGGGGCCCCAGAGTGCGGCTCCCTGGATCTCGTGGCGGCGGTCGCGAGTAACCCGTCAGGAGGCCGGCTGAGGTAACCCGCTGGTGTCTCGCGGCGCGGCTTCGCGCTGGCTTGGGGCCGGCTAGGCTCGGGAAGGAGCCGGCTGAGCCTGACGCCGTGCCCAGATGACCGCCGCGGGTCGTCTCGTGACCCCTGGCAGCTTCGCCCAGCTCCCGAGGCTTGAGAGCCGCGGGACTCGGCAAAACCCGAAATCTGTTCCCTTGGAGATGTCAGTAAATAAGCGAGCAGCTGTGGAGCATACAACTAGAAGAAATAGGAGGGAGACATAAAATCTGAGGAGTGACCCTAGGTGCAGTGGACGGGTGGCAGCTGGGTGTCTTTGCCTCGCCTGGGTTCCTTTGGGCCTCCCTTGTGAAGAATCCATGAGAACCAGTTCACAATGTGGAGGGAAAAGTCCAGGGAGCTGGAATAAAATGGGAGCAGGGGCGTGAAAGAGATCAAGATTGGGTACTGGTGGGGGACATAGTCTTCGTTCTCCACCCTCTCCTGTCCCTTCTTTCTGCTCTATTTTGTTGTTTTGTTTTGTTTTTGAGACAAGGCCTCACTATGTAGTTTAGGCTGGTCTTGAGGTCTCAGTCATCCTCCTGCCTCAGCCTCCCAGGTGCTGGGATTACAGGTGTGTGCCACCATGCCTGAATCTGCTCTATTTCTTTGAGCTGGCTTTTTTCTCAGACTCCTGCTGCCATTACTTCCTTGTGTTATTATCTGCTGGTGTGTAACAGGCACAAAGCTTAATGGATTAAAATGACCTTTATTTAACAGTTTGTGAGTCAAGAGTTCAGCAAGAGTCTATGTAAGTGATGGTGGCTCGCTGCCCCTGTGGGGCTGGAGGACTTAATTCCAGGATGTCTCACTCACAAGTTTAGTGGTTGGAGGCCTTTCCCTAGGCCAGTTGTGCTCACAAGGTAACTGTCTTCCCTCATAGCTAGTCATCTGAGAGAGGGTTTGGGAGGATATGGAAACCATTATAACATTCATTTATTCATTCATTCATTGGTACTGGGTATCAAACCTGGGCACTCTTAGCACAGAGCTACAGCTTCAGCTTTTTAAAATTTTTATTTATTTATTTGTGCTGTTGGGGGATTGAATTCAGGCCCTCTGCCCTGAAATATACCTCCAACTTTAAAACAAAAAAACAAACAGGACTCAAAATTGGAATCCTCCTGGCTCCAGTCCTGATCTAAACTACTTATAGGCATGTGCAACCGAACGTAGATACTTTATTTTTTATTTGAGACAGGGTCTCAATAGGTTGCCCATTCAGGATTCAAATTTACCATCCTGCCTCAGTCCCCTCAATGCTGGAATTACAAGAATTCATCACCATATGTGAATACTATATCTTTTATGACTTGATTTTGGAAATCTTAAGGCTTCTTTTACATTCTATTTATTACAAAATACAAACGATTTCACCTTCTGAAGAGATACATAGCAAAGAGTTTGTAAACATATTTTAAAACCACTTACCATTCATATGGGAAAGGAATGCCTAGATTCTTTAATTCCAGTTGAGGTTCTGAATCTAATATTCATTTGGGCCCTAATTCTTTTGGGGGAGGAGAGGAGATTGAGACAGGGTCTGAAGGCTGGTTTTGAACTCATTATGTAGTCCAGGCTGGCTGGCCTCAAACTTGCAGAGATCCTCCTACCTCAGTCTCCCAAGTGCTGGGATTACAGGTGTGCACCACCACACGCCACAGCCAGCTTTGAAACTGGTCTTTATAAAACTGCCAGACTGGGAACGTGTACCGTGTCATGTACAGTATCCTTCATGTAATTTAGCCTGTCAAGATGTCAAAATAACGTGAAATGTGATGGTACATGCCTGTAATCTCATCAGGGAGATCACAAATTCGAGGGCAGCCTCGGCTATGGAGAAGAGACTTTATCTTTGAAAAAAAAATAAGTAGACTCCTAACTAAAATAACCAGGAAGCAGATGCTGAGAGACATGATACTTATCTCTAAAGTGAAGCAGATTTTCGCATGGTCAGAGGTAGAGCATGTGGAAGAAGTGTGCTGGTTTCTAGGTAAAAATGATGAGTATACGTTGATCATTGGTTAACGGAGTCTCTGCTTTTATGAATGTTTAAACAGTTGTATAATGGACATTTGTTTAGTTTTTTTGTTTTGTTTGGGGGGTTGTTTGTTTTGTGTTTTTTGAGACAGGGTCTTTATATAGTTCAGGCTGGCCTTGAACTCACGATGTATCCCAGGCTGGCCTCGACAGTGATCCTTCTGTCTCAGCCTCCCAAGAACTAGGATTACAGGTATGTGCCACCACATCTGGCATTTGTTTTGCGTTGTTCTGTGGTACTTGAGAATTCCCAACCCCTGTCCTTTCTTTTTTTGGTACCGGAGATAGAACTCCGGTCCTTGCACTTGCAAAGCACGTGCAGGAACCTCTGAGCTAAATCCCCAGCCCCTCCCAACCCTTTTTAAAATTTTTTATTTTGAGACAGGGTCTCACTAAGTCACTAAGGTGCCCAAGCTGGGCTCAAACTTGTGATTCTCCTACCTCAACCTCCTAGAATGTTGGGATTATATTCCTAGTTTATGTAATAAAAGGTTTTTAAAATAATGATTAATTTAAAAAACACATGGTCTGCCTTGCAAGCGCAAGGACCTGAATTCAATCCCTGGTACCAAAAAAAAAAAAAAAAGAAATAAAATAAATTAAAAAAATAAAAAAATACAGTGAAGCCAAGCTGTACTTATACAGTTGATCAGAAGTTATGCTGGAGATTTAGCTCAGTGGCACTGTGCCTGTAGCACAAGCTCAAGGTCCTGAGTTCTGTCAATAATACCAAAAACAAACAGTGATCAAGTTAAAATAGTTTACTTTTTAATGTCTTTTGCTTCCCCCACCTTAATATAAAGAAAAGAATGAGTAACAGTGATTTGTCCAGGTTTCATATGAAAATTGTCTACTTGAGGGCTGGGGATTTAGCTCAGTGGTTCGGTGGCCTGCTTTGCAAGCGCAAGGACCCGAGTTCAATCCCCGGTACCAAAAAAAAAAAAAAAAACAAGAAAATTGTCTACTTGAGAATTCAAGGAAAAGGTTTAGTAATGTCTTTGAAATGCTGATAGCTGTTCATCCTCAGCATTTTTTGTTTCCGTTGTTGGGAGTTGAATACAGAACCCTCACCCAGATACATCCCTAGACAATTTAATTTTTTTTTTTTTTTTCCGTATCAAACTCAGGACCTTGTGCTTGCCAGGCAGGCATGGTGCCACTGAGCTAAATCCCGGCCTATTAAAATTATTATTTTGAGAAAGGGTCTCCCTACACTGCTCAGATTAAGCTCTAGCGTGAGATCGTCCTCCTGGACTGTTAGAATTACAGCCCATCCTACCAGGTATAGCTCCTCGGCTTTTTAGGAGATGCTGTGCACCATCCTCCATTACTTTAGAAGTCTTTCAGCTGTGTAAAACAGAAGACCTTGTGTTGACTACGTGTTTTGTGATACTTTTGCCCTTTTCCAGGAGCCATGACCTTAAAAGTTTGTTCTGATTTCAAAAATTACTGTGGGCATATTCTTTGTCTTGACATTATTGTTGGTGAAGAGAGAAAGGAGTTGTTCCCCTGTAAACAACTCAACACTGTAGCTGTCCTTGTCTGACATCTGCTTTGCTCAGCTGAAAAATATAGTGCTGCCTAACTGGTTCTTGTGGGTGTCTCTCTCACATAACCTCATGGTAAATTACTGTCATAATGTAAAAGACAGCCTTAACTCATTTGTGTACACAACTATCTGTAGGGACTAGGATTTGGACATAGTTACTGTTATATTGGTTAGTGAGATCAAGGTTGATGTGAAGATTCGGCCTTGGAGAGAAGAGAATGACTGAGAGTTATCTGTTCATGTTTGTTTTGTTTGGTTGGTTTGATTTGACTTGATTTGGTATCTGGAATCAAATTTAGGGCCTCACACTTGCAAGGTAGGCACTGTAGCACTGAGCTAGATCCCCAGCCCTTGGTTTTGGTTTTGGTTTGTTTTTTATTATTCCCCCTCTTAGGTATCAGAAATTGAACTCAGGACCTTGTGCTTGCCAGGCAGGTATTGTGCCACTGAGCCTTTGTTTTGTTTTTCCCTGGCCCTTGTTTTGTTTTTGGAGACAGGGGTCTGTCTCCCTATGTAGTTCAGACTGGCCATGAATTCACTGTGTGGCCCAGGCTGCCCTTGAACAGGCTGCAATCCTTCTGCCTCAGCCTCCTGAGTGCTGGGATTATAGGCATGTACCACCGTGCTTGGTTAATTCATCTTTTTGTCTAAAGACCCATTTCATAAGATTCTCTTGTGTATTTTAACTGGTATTTGAGTGCCAGCTATGTGTGGCTCAGACACAGCAAACATCCCTCTGCACTAAAATAGCTTTAAATTAGCAGATAAAAGAAGTATGGGGAACACTTTGAAAGAAAAAGTTCATTCCCTGGGATGGAAGGTGATTAACCAAGGTCAGCAGAAGTCATTGAGCCTTCTCAAAGGCTTCATACTGTTTAAGCTATGGCTTGGGGAAACTACATGGAATGGACTTCCAGGCAGGAGGACTAGCCTTGAGGAGTGCTGAGAGTTCATATCCCTTACCTGTTAAGTCAGAGTACAAGTTAAGGGGCCAAAGGCTATTAGCAGGCAGTTCCCAGATAAAACACAAATGTCCAATGAATACATGACAAGTTATAAGATACTGTACTCTGTTCCAAGTAGTTCTTAATTTAGAATAGTAATCTGAGTGTGAATTAGGGGCAATAGTTCCCCAGCTAAAAGAAATAAATCTGGGCTGGGGCTTTAGCTCAGTGGTACTGCACTTGCGCAGGGTCCTGAGTTCAATTCCCTGAACCAGAAAATAGAAAAGAAAGAAATCTGTGCTACTGTTACCCAGACCTTGAGTATGACTATTGCCCTTGCCAGTACATAGTGGTAAGTAGCAAAGTGATCTTTTCTTTTTCTTTTTGGTGTTACTGGGGATCGAGCCTAGAGCTTTGGTACTGAGCTACACCCCTACCCTTTTTGGGGGGGGGGCTCCAAGGATAGAACTCAGGACCTTCTGCTTGAGAGGCAGGCAGTGGCACCACTGAGCAAAATCCCCAGCCCTCCTAGCCATTTTTTATGTTTTGAGACAATAAATTGCTAAATTGCCCAGGTTGAGTTTAAATTTGGTCTCCTCCTGCCTCAGGCTCCCGAAGTGCTGGGATTGCAGGCATGTACTAACTCACCTTGGTTGATTTTTTAATCCATTAACAATCAGTTTCTGTTTCTAACTGGTGAAGCTAGATAGTGAAGTTAATCTATAGTCAGCGCTTTTCTCTAGGTATAGCTGAAATACTTTCTCCATTTGAAAAGCTGTTTTCTAAACCAGTAGGATGATGCATGTCTATAATCCTAGCTATTCAGGAGGCTTGAGAAAGGAGGATCACAAGTTTGAGGCCAGCCTGGGCAACTTAATATGACCCTGTCTCAAAAACAAATTAAGGGATGGGGATTTAGTTCAGTGGCACTGCACCTGCCTTGCAAGCACAAGGTCCTGAAATCGATACCCGGTACTGGGGAAAAAAAAATTAATTACTCAGAAGACTGAGGTAGGAGGATGGCTGTGCATTTGAGGCCAGCCTGGGCTACAAAGTGAGTTCAAGGCCAGTCTGAACTACATAGCAAGCCCTTGTCTCAAAAAAAACCAAATTCCTTAAAAGGGGTAGGGATGTAGCTCTATGTAATAGCCCTGAGTTCCACCCCACATACTGAAAAAAAACAAACCAACCAGTGGACTTGCCTTTTTTTTTCCTATTACTTTTTTCATTCTGTAGTTTTATACCTTCCCTAATTAAAAAAAACAAAACAAAACTGTAATGAGACTTTTATTTTGTGACACAACAGACTGTCCTTAGAGAAAGAACTCTTAGAGAAAAGAGAAGTACCTTATATGGCTTTTCTGTATATACTGTGACGTTCTTTCCTCCTTGAAATGTTAATGAGCTTCATAAACTGTTGTACAGTTTTATTATCTACCCCATAATCAGAGTTTTCACCCTGGACCTGATAAGGTATATACTTTCTGGGACAGGTGTGGCAGCCCCAGTACCAGTGTCCTTGAACAGAGCAGTAGCTGAGTCTCTGGTTTCATGATAGCTCCATAATACCAAGGAATAATCTTTTTGAAAAACTATATGTGGGGGTCATCTTACTTAATGTTATCCTTTGAGCAACTTTCTTTTTTTCTTTTTCTGGGGTTGAACCCAGGCTCTGATGCTTGTTAAGCAAGGGCTTTATTACTGAGCTGCACACCCCAGCCTTTTTTTTTTACATCAGGATTTGCTAAGTTGCCCAGGGTGGCCTTAAACTTGGGATCTTCCCACCTCACCCTCTGAGTTGCTGGGGTTACAGGTACGCACCACCAGTCCTGGCACTGAATCACATTTTTCACTTTAATCAGTCTATATCATGTTGATGCATTTTCTTTCTCTTACATTTTCCTTTATTTTATTTTGTTTGACATGATAGTGGCAAGAAATATGCTTTATAGTTTCCACTTCAGAAGCTTAGAATTGATAAGAGAAATTCTAGTTGATGACAATACTGGAAGAATTTTCAGTTTCTGTCCTCAAAACTAACAGTGAGGATGAGGTGGAAGTAACCAAAAATACTGATACAAAAGAGATAAAGAAAAAGCGCCAGGCATGGTGGTACACACCTATAATGCCAGCACCAAAGAGATTGAGACAGGAGGATTACTGTGAGCTGGAGGCCAGCCTGGCCCAAGTTCAAGGCCGTGTTTGCTTTGGCAGCACATGTACTAGAATTGGATTGATAGAGATTAGTGTGGCCCCTGCATAAGGATGACATGCAAATTTGTGAAGCAGTCCATATTTTAAGAAAAAAGCTCAAGGGCTGCCTGAACTACATAGCAAGGCTCTCTCTAAATTAATTATTAATTAATTAAATATGCTTACTTTATATTAATACATGTAATTGGCCCCCTGGGACTTGTGTTCTCACTTCTCACAATGGATTTTTTTTTTTTTTTTTTTTTTTTTTTTTTTTT
>NW_022900946.1:22738215-22741531 GCF_012274545.1 Fukomys damarensis | reverse complement strand
TTTTTTTTTTTTTTTTTTTTTTGTACCGGGGATCGAACTCAGGCCCTTGTGCTTGCAAGGCAGGTGCAGTGCTACTGAGCTAAATCCCCAGCCCTGGATTTATTTTTTTCCAGTACTAGGTATCCAACCCAGGAGCTCTCTGCCGCTCAACTACATCCCCAACCCTTTTTATTTTTTGTTTTGAGGCAAGGTGTCCATAAATGGCCCAAGTGGGACTTGAACTGTTGAATACCCCCTGCCTCAGCCTCCCTCGCTGCTGGATTACAAGAGTGTGGCACCATGTAGGCCTGGCTCTCACCTTGGATTTTGCCGGCATAGAGAACGCATGCTGTCCCTTGGTTGGAAGTTTCAGAAGCCTCTGTCTTGCCTACCAGCAGTGGGTCATTCCTGACCTATCAAATGGACTAATAGACACTCGGATGCGAGGGATATCATTTGTCCAATTTGTCCAATTTGCAGATGCTTCATCTTGGAATTAGTAAAATACCCTTTGAATGTCTCTGACTCCCTCTTTATATGGAATCCAACAACAGCAGCTGCAATTTAGAAAAAAGCTCAGAGTGTATAAAAACAGATTTCATATAGGGAGAAGCCTCAGAATCCTTATCACTGAGTTGTTGGGATTGGGCGGAGATACACTTTGAGCTCCTTGGGTGTGCTGAGAGCCAGGGGCACAGTGTTGCCTCCAGCTCTTAGCTGGGAGAGAAGAGAGTTTTCTTCTGTACCGTGCTATGCAGACCCCACCCATCCCTGTCTGCCTTTGCTTCTGAGTCTTCTGCTGGCTCCTAGTATCTGTGAAGAATGAATACACTCCCTCCAGGCCTCTGGAAGCTTCTGGTCCCATAGAGAAAGAGAATTTTGTGTCCCACTCCCAGAGCCTGTAGGTCACCATGTTCACTGGGCACCACTCTCTGTCCAGTTAGTTAGAGAGCCCTCACACTCTGCTGTTTGAGAAACTTTGAGATATAGGAGATGAAAGGGCTGAAAAATAAAGCCAGGTGGGTAATCTGCTTTCTTCATGGCTTATCCCTTTGATAATTTTCTTGTACTGTACCAAAAAGCACTGAGAAAAGCCAGGTACCACCTAAAAAATAAAAAGGAGTCGCCCTGAGGGCCCACCCATACATCAAAAGCTCTAGGTTAACACTGAGATTGACAAGTTAATGCTTTGGATTTTAACTTGTTCAGCTTCTTGTTATTCTTGTTTAAATAGCCAGTGGCCTGACTCTCATGGTTGAATATAAATGCTAAATACATCAGGGACAGTGCCTGGCTTAGGTTTACCTGACCTAGAATCCATGGAGTTTCTGGGCAGGCAGGCCGGCCTCCTGAAGCTTTGCCTAGAGCTCCAGGGTTTGTTTGTTTGGTTGTTTGTTTTTGGTACTGGGACCAAACTCAGGACCTTGTGCTTGGAAGTCAAGCGTGGTGACACTGAGCTAAATCCCTAGCCCAAATTTGTATTCTTTCTTTTTTCTTTTTTTTGTACCAGAGATCAAACTCAGGTCCTTGTGCTTTTGAAGCAGGTGCCAGAACCACTGAGCTAGATCCCTGGCCTTTTTTTTTTTTGGTACCAGGGATCAAACTCGGGACCTTGGGTTTACGAGGCAGGCAGCAGAACCACTGGGCTAAATCCTTGGCTCTTTCTTTTCTTTTTTCTTTTTTTTTTTTTTTTCTCCCTGTACCAGGGATTGAACTCAAGACTTTGGGCTTACGAGGCAGGCTCGATGCCACTGAGCTAAATCGCCAGGCCCCCTCCTGGTATTTTTAAGGACCACAGCAGAAAAAAATCATACCTTCTTGTCACTGATGAGAAAATCTTTGCATCTGTCTCATACTGTCCTTATTTGCAGACTGGGTGAAATGTAAACTGGCTAGCTTTGACTGTTGCTTTGGAGGACTTAATAGCTATTCCTGTTTTCTGGTGGCTGAGTAGACTTCTCAGGTCAAAAGTCTTACCCTGGGATCCTATGGATCTTATAAAGGATTTCTGATCAGCTTTTAATTTTCCAACTACTCCTTGTCTGAGCTGAGCTCTCTCTCTCTCTGTCTCTCTCTCTCATACACACACACACACACACACACACACACACACACACAGTGTCTCTGAATGAAGCAGGCATTAAAGCCTGTGTGGAAGATGCTTAGCAGTAAGAGCACCATCCCTTTGACATTTACACTGTCACCATGTAGTCTGGCTTATGCAACCCCTCTTGAATGAGCCGTTTGTTTTGTGTTCTAAGTGCTTTGGGGGGGTATCATTATAAATGAGTTATGCAATATCCTCCCCCCAACACACACACACTGTGGGAAGGGAAATTATTACAATAGGCAGTTTTCAGGAAGTCAGTAATTATTTTGAAACAGAAAACTGTAGCATGCCAGGGTTTTGGCTGCCTTTTCATATGTCTTCAGGTTACCACAAAACTCCACTATTATCAATATTCTTCCCAAAACAAACGAAACAAAACAAAATAAGTTCCTGCCTTTGGAACAAAATACATAGCTTCATAGTGAGGTGGCTTTGAGGCATTAACCAGGGCAGCCTCTGGAAAGAAAGCTTGTTCTTCCTCTTGAACTTGTATGATCCTCTAACCTCGGCCCTTGCTAAAGGTTTTTCTTTCTTTTTTTTTATTTGAATTTATTTTAAACTTTTTATTTTGAACTAATTATGGTTCAAAAGGTGTTGCAAAAATAGTGCAGAGCTGGGCCAGGGAGTTAGCTCAGAGGCACCGCACCTGCCTCCCAATTGCAAGGTCTTGAGTTTGAACCCCGGTACAAAAAAAATTATTGCAGAGCTGCCCTGCAGTGTCCCTGTCTCTGGGTGGTCACATCTACCCTGGCTACAGTGCTTTATTCAAAGCAGGAACTGGGTCCCAGGTACAGGCCTTACTCCTTCCAGTTGGCCAGAGTTTACCTGCACTCCTTTTAAATATTTGTCACGGGTAGACACTTGCTTGACCAGCCTGACAGTCAGGATGGAGAACTGCCCATCAAGGCAGGGCACCCTGTGCCACTACACCCCATCCCTTGCCCCCAGCTGCAGAGGGCTTTCTAGACTGTAGCACCTACATTCTCACTGCCATCTTTCTGCCCCACCTTACTCAGCTGCAGGCTTCACGTAAGTGCCTGTGTAGTTTGCTTCTCCATTCATGAGTGAAGGAAATACACTGCTGGATATAATTTATTGTTTTTCCCTGAGGAGGGAGGAGGGAGGATTGTTTCTTCTTGTGTTTAGCTCAGGTTAAAATATAACATTGTGTTATTTGATTTGAGCCTATGGTCCTACCAGTGCTTGGTTCTTCATTCTCTCTCTCTC
>NW_022900946.1:22700269-22738151 GCF_012274545.1 Fukomys damarensis | reverse complement strand
CTCTCTCTCTCTCTCTCTCGGTTCTTCAGCCCTCTCTCTCGCTCTCTTTTTGCCCTCTCTCTCTCTCTCTCTCTCTCTGTCTGTCTTTCTGTCTCTCTGTCTCTCTCTTTCTCTTGCTCCCTCTCTCTCTCTCCCTCTCTCCCTCTCTCTCTCTCTCTCTCTCTCTCTCTCTCTCTCTCGGTTCTTCAGCCCTCTCTCTCTTTTTGCCCTCTCTCTTCTGGTACAGAAGGACAAACTCAGGACCTTGCACGTTTCGAGGCAGGCTTTCTTTTTTGAGACAGAATCTTGCTATGAAGTTCAGACTGGCCTTGAACTCACTATGTAACCCAGGTTAACCTCAGACTCAGAGTAATCCTCCTGCCTCAGTCTCCCAAGTGCTGGGATTTTAGGCATGAACCACTCACCATGCCTCCCCCCACTTTTTTGAGGCAGAGTCTTGCTATGTAGTTTAGTGGGGCCTCGGTCTTGTGGTGATCCTTCTCCCTCAGCTTCCCGAGTGCTGGTATCACAACAGGCTTCCTCCACTATGCTTGGCTGCTTCAGTTTTCTTCCTGAAAGAACAGACATCTTCAGAGAAAGATCACAGTATCAGCCAGGTGTGGTGGCTCATTCCTGTTATCCCAGTACTAGGAGGCTGAGTCAGGAGGATCATAAGAGTTCAGGACCAGTTTGAACTACAAAGGGAGACCTTGCCTTAAAAACAAACAGGGGTAAGGATTTAGCTCAATCGTTCCACCACTTGCCTCAGAAGCCCAGAGTTCAATCCCCAGTACCAAAAAAAAAAAAAAGAAAGAAAGATCACAATATTTTTCACATACTTTTTTTTCCCACTCCTTCACATATTTTTATAAAGCATCTTTATTTTTCAATTTAATATTTTCTGGTGATGGGAATTGAACCCAGGCCTTGCACATACCAGGTAAGTACTCTACCACTGAGCTCTCTCCCAGCCCCTATAAAATATCTTTAGTTTTAATGGGAACTTTATTAATGTGAATTCTTGGAACTTGGTTAATAATTAAAAGGCAGGCACAATCATGACAAAGTTCTTTCCCCTTTTACCCAAAATATTGTACCTCCCGCGGCTTCTGTCCATTGGCCCTAGTGCTGTGGCCCTTCCATGGGAAGCCCTTCAAACTTTCAAAGGCATTACAAGTTAGGGTTTAACATTTCCTTGCTGTGAACCATTTATTATTGACCCCAATATAAAAATAACCATTTGAGGGCAGCCTTTGCCAAGAATAAGGACTGTGGCCTTCTGGCAGGGCCTGTAGCACGATGCAGTAAGGCCTGGGTGGCTGTGTGGCCCACCCGGTAGAACTAGGCATAATATTTGGCTGTGTTTCACTCCTCTTTCATCCCCTCTGGAGCTGGGATTGAATGAGAGGCCTCACACGTGCCAAGTGCGTGCTCTACCACTGAGCTGTACCCCAGCCCATTTTCTAAGTTTTTATTATATTATTATTATTTTATTTTGTTTTTTGAGACAAGGTCTCTCTTTCTGTAATTTAGTCTGACCTGGAACTTGCAGCACCCCTCCAACCTTAACCTCCCAAGTGGTAGGATTACAGCCGTGAGCCACTGCCCCGGCTCTCTATATTTTACAGGTGGCCAGAGAATGACTTCTGTTTGTGCAATGTGTTAGTTGTTTTCTCCAAACTTCTCTAGGCATCTGGCAAAAGTATAGGGGGGAGAAAAAAGGAAATTGAAAAGCCCCTGGAAGGCCTGCCCTGAGAATATGGGTCAATCACATAATTGCCAGTTCGGAGGGTGCTGAGCCTGACCTGAGAGACCACTGTGGGAGGCAGGGGCAGTATCCAGAGGCCAACAAGTGTGGTGCCTGCAGCATAGCCCTGAGCAGACCCCACTGTGGCCATAGTATTCCTCCTCCTCAGCCGCCTATCCCTGGATGCCTGCTGTTTCCTGAGGGGGGTTCTTTTGTTTGCCCATCAGCCTTGGGTGCTATTCAGTCTCCTTCTAGCAAATCCCTTTCTACCTAAAATATTGTCCATTTTGACAGCCAAGAACCTTGGCAGACTTAGAGGCACAGGGTACAAGGGTGAGGTGTCACAGGCAGGAAATGGTGGGGCCTGGAGGTGAGGACAGGGATTCTGGTTTCACAGCCTTAGGCACAGCCACCTTGCTGGACCTGTGCTCACCAAGGGGTCAGATGAAGGCAGAAGAGTATGGCTCCAGCAACACCTGTCCAGCACCTTGAGTCTGTGCTCCTAGGTCATGATGTTCTCTTTCTGGTGTGCTGAATTAAAACGTGTTCCCCTCTGTAGCCAGAAATGCCATTGCTTTTGGGTCATATTTGATGAGGGAAACCAGAAAGGGGTGTAACAATAAGGGGGGATTTAGTATGGCCATGAGTATTGGATAGGATTTCAAAGTCAAGGGTATTTAAACAAGGAGAACGGGAAAATTTTGGCTCAGGCTTCTCAGAGACACTGAAGGGTCTATAACTCACTTCAGGTGACTGATGGCTGTAAGGTGAGCAGATGAAAATCTCTTGAATCTGAATTTTTCATTAAAGCTTTTTAGATACTTGGAAGGTGTATGTATAGGAAAGAAGGATTAGACATTGTTCTAGACGTAGAATATGGATCAGGAGGTAGTGAGGAAAGGAGGCTTTAGCTCAGAATACTGCGTCCCTCTGAGAGTTGGGTCTGCACAGCACTACAGGGTATTTTAGCTTTCTCTGCCAAGGCACATTCAAGGTGAGCTCAGCCTGACTCTGCCTTTGGATTTCCCAGCCTTTGTTCACCTGCCCACTCAAGATTTTTGCCGTATTGGTGTAACAACTCTGCGGTTGTTTTTATTTAAAGCTTTTCTTTAATCAATTCACTTCTTTTTTTTTTCCTTTTTATTGAGTTTATTGGTACATTCTAGGTGTACAATACAGTTACATTGATTACTGGGATCTTGTACCTTTACATGACAGGTCTTGGTTCTCATTTTTTCCCCTTGTCCCTGCCCTCCCTTCATCCCCTCCTCTCCGCCCCATTTACAAACACTTTATTTCCATTTTTTCATTTTCTCATACTTTTTTCCCCTACCCTTCCCACTTTCCCTATACCTTTATCCCTTTTCTTCCTATTTCACATTGTTAATTATCACATTAGGATCTTGTATACTATTATAGTTTTTCACACCAGAGAAACTATTTGGTATTTATACATGTGTGACTTATTTATTTCACTTAGTACTATATCCTCAATATGTATACATTTTCCTATGAATGACTAGTTTCTCATTCTTTATGGGTGAATAGTATTCCATTTTATAGAAAAAAACACATCTTCCTTATCCAGTTTCCAACTGATGGGCAGTCACTGTGATATTAATTCTTTTAATTCTTTTGGAAAGATACCCAGCAGAGGGATGGCTGGGTCAAATGGAACCACTTGTCCCAGCTCTCTTTGAGGTATCTCCATATTGATTTCCCTAGTGGTTACACCAGTCTGCACTCCCACCAACAATGGAGAAGGGTTCCTTTCTCCCCACAACCATGCCAACATTTGTTATTGGTTGATTTCTTGATAGCAGCCATTCTTTGTCGGGTGAGGTGGAATCTCAGTGTTGTTTTCATCTGCATCTCTCGAATGACCAGTGATTTGGAACATTTTTTCATATATTTACTTGCTGCTTTTACTTTTTTGTCTGAGAAATGTCTGTTCATTTCAGATACCCATTTTTGAATCGGGTCTTTATATTTGGGGGGGCTGATTGTTTTGAGTTCTTTATATATCCTAGATAATAGTCCTTTGAGGAGCAGCTGGTAAAAATTTTTTCCCACATTGTAGGTTGTCTCTTAGTTCTGTTGATGGTTTCTTTTGCAATGCAGAAGCTTTATAAATCTAAATATATATTTTTTTTAAATTAGAAGAGTCTAGGACACAGTAGAAATCTGGCTGGGGCCCAGATCTTTGGGCTCTCAGGTATGCGCTAGGTCACCTGATCTTCCCTAGCTCCTCCCTGGCCTGGGCTGCAGTTCTCTCACCCTTACCAGAATAGCAACCAGGATGTCTGTAACTGAGCGAAAGATATAAACCTACAGATTCAAGAAGTCAAACAAACCCCAAAACAGGGTAAATTTAAAGAAATCCATGCACAGTACAGTCAAAATTCTAAAAACTAAAGACAAAGGGAAAAAAATTCAAAAACAGCAAGGTAGAATTGATACCTTATTATTATTTGAGGGGGATGGATTCCAATGACAGCAAATTTCTCATCAGAAACCATAGAAACCAGAAGAATGTAGCATATCATTTTTCAAGGGCTGGAAGAAACAACCTACCAAACCCTGAGTTTTCCCACAAAATTCTTTTTCAGAAATAGGGCGAAACTTTCTCACATGAAAGAAAATTAAGGAAATATGCTGCCAGCAGACTGACTAAGGATGTTCTTGGAACAGAAGGAATCAAATATTGGAACATTAGGAAGAAAGAAAGCATGATAAAAAAAAGCAAAATTACAAGTAAATGTAATAGGAGTTTCTAATTATTCTTGGGTTGTTTTTTTTTGTTTTGTTTTGGTTTGGTTTTTTAAGACAGGGTCTTGCTATGTAGCCTAGTCGGGCCTCAAATTTGCTGTAAACCTCCTGCCTCAACCTCCCAAGTGCTGGGGTTTCAGGCATGCACCATTTGACCACTGAAGGAAAAAAAAAAGAAAGTGTAACATTGAGGCATTTCTCAGTATATGTAAAGAAAATATTCAATACAATTGGATTGTAAACAGAGAAGGACAAAGAGACTTAGAGCTCAGGCAGGTACACTTCATCCAACTAGTAAAATGATGACGCTAGTAGGTTGTGATACATTAAGTGGAAATACATATAATACCAACAACAGCTGTTGAAAAATCTATACAGAGGGCTAGGAGTATAACTCAGTGGTAGAGTCCTTGTGTAGCATGTTTGAGGTCCTGGGTTGCATCTCCAGCACCACAACAAGAAAAAAAAGAAATTTCTACAGAGAGCCAGCCATGGTGGCATAATACCTCTATTGTCCGCTGTTCAACTACTAAGGCAGAAGGATCAAAAGTTCAAGGCCAAAGCCGGGCCTGGTAGTGCACACCTGTAATCCCGGCATTTGGGAAGCTGAGGCAGGAGGATCGCTGTGAGTTCGAGACCAGCCTGGGCTACATAGTGAGTTCCAGGTCAGTCTCAACTACTAGTGAGACCCTGTCTCAAAAAAACAAAAAACAAAAGGCCGGGCGTTGTGGTGCACGCCTGTAATCTCAGCACTTGGGAGGCTGAGGCAGAAGGATCACTGCAAGTTCGAGACCAACCTCAGCTATATAGTGAGTTCCAGGTCAGTCTCAACTATATAGTGAGACCCTGTCTCAAAAAAACAAAACAAAACAAAAGATTGGCAATCTTTGTTCCTTCAGAAAATATTGCCATATATTTGGAAGACATCTCCTACATGATTTATTAGATAACTGCTCAAGATTTATTGGGTAAGCACTCAATTTATTTTGTAGTTCTCAGAATCGAATCCATGTCCTCAGACTACAAAACAGATGCTGTACCACTGACCTATATCCCCAGGCCTCAGATTATTTTTGTTATGTAATAAAAGTAAAAAAGAGTTTTGAATGTTTGTTCTTTTTTGTTTGTTTGTTTGTTTGTTTTTTGAGACAGGGTCTCACTATGTAGTTGACTGACCTTGTCTCAATTTATTTTGTAGTTCTCAGAATCGAATCCATGTCCTCAGACTACAAAACAGATGCTGTACCACTGACCTATATCCCCAGGCCTCAGATTATTTTTGTTATGTAATAAAAGTAAAAAAGAGTTTTGAATGTTTGTTCTTTTTTGTTTGTTTGTTTGTTTGTTTTTTGAGACAGGGTCTCACTATGTAGTTGAGACTGACCTTGAACTCACTATGTAGCCCAGGCTGGTCTCAAACTTGCAGTGATCCTCCTGCCTCAACCTCCCAAGTGCTGGGATTACAGGCGTGCACCACCACGCCCAGCTTTTGCTCTATTTTTTATTTCATATATATTTTAGGCCTTTATTTATAGGGTATATAAAACTTAGGAAAACATTTCTAGCCAGGTATGGTGGTGCACGCCTGTAATCCAAGCACTTGGGAGACTGAGGCAGGAGGATCACCCCAAGTTCAAGACCAGCCTGAACAATATAATGAGACCCTACCTGAAAACAAAACAAAAACTAGCTAAAGTTCTCATTAGGTTTAAATGATTCAGACTATAAGTAATACTAAATGAAGCCCTATGCTATTTTTAAAATCTAAATTTCTTGGCTGGGGATTTAGTTCAGAGGCACCATACCTGCCTTGCAAGTGCAAGGTCCTGAGTTCAATCCTTGGTACCGCAAAATAAATAAATAAAATCTAAATTTCTAAAAATGATCAGTTAATACAAAAATGATCTGGTTAACATTACCAAATGAACTTTGGTTAAAATTTTTTTTTATTAAAGAGCAGATTACTAGCAATGTTTTTCACTTTTCTTTCCCATAAAATACAAGATTCTGATAAAATGAAAATTAAAACTTGGACATGGTCGTGCACATCTCTAATCCTAGCACTCAGGAAGCTGAGGCAGGAGGATTGCCATGAGTTCAAGGGCAGCCTGGGCTACATAGTGAGTTCAAGGCCAGCCAGAACTATATAACAAACCCTGTCTTAAAAGAAATGTGTAAGTAAAATTCTCAAGTGGTGCCTGGAATTTTGTCTCACTTTCAACTCTGTACATGCAACATAAATCCATGTATTATACATAAATAATCCAAGATTAAAATGTATAGTAGAAATATCACCAGGATACCACTACCATATCACACTGTACTTCTAGGATCTGCAGATGTCTTACAGACTACCTAGAAAAGTAGAACTCCTGGGCTGGGGATTTAGCTCAGTGGTTCCGGTGTCTGCCTCACAAGCGCAAGGGCCTGAGTTCGATCCCTGGTACCAAAAAGGAAGAAAACTCCTGGAGCTACAATAGAGGTGCGTAAAGTGAGCATTGCAAGGCTGAAGCATTGGAGCCCTTTTATAAAAAGGGAGGAGGAACATATCTAATAGTGTTTTCTCTAAGCTATTTTCTACTGATTTATAACATGCTGGTTTCATCATTCTTTTAGAAAGGAAAATGCCTCTACTGTGCTTCAAGCAGTAATTTAATTCCACAATCTTGACTACAATACAATCTTCAAATCCTTTTTCAGAACTTGACATGTCTCAGCAGGATTTTCCCAGAATGTCTGCTTGTCATATTTTCAGCAGCCTTTAATGTTTCTGTGTTGAGCACTTACCGAGCTCCTTAATAACCAATGATAAAGTGTCTGGGTTAATCCTTTGTTTTTGTTTCCAAGGCTATTCACAAACAGAGTTCCCATATATAACCCAACATTCCAAATTCGTGAACTCTCCAGCACATCTGTAATCTCACTGACATTCCCTACAGTGATGGCAATGCGACTGCTCACCAGTACACAGGCCGAATGACATGGAAGAAACTCTTGCGGGGAAGTTTGGGAAGGTGCTAGGGATGGAACCCAGAGCCTCTAGCATTCTAAGCACACACTCTACCTTGGGCTTGCCCTCTAAGCCTGTGCTCATTTTTTAGTATCTAAGTATATAGTGAATACACCATCACTGAAAAAAATACATATAGTGGCACTTCTTTTAAGTGATACCAATGTGTTGATTCATGAATGGTCTGAGGCCCCCAGTCCTGCGTGTGGGTGGTCCTCAGGGTCCTTGGTCAGCCCAACAGTTCTGCTGTTTGGAGTACATGCATCTGCTTCTCAAAGGTCACCTGTGATTACTTTTTTTTTCCCCCCTAAGTACCAGGGATCAAATGCAGGACCTTGTGCTTACCAGGCAGGCACGGTGCCACTGAGTTACATCCTGGCACCTGTGATTACGGCATCACTGAGCTAAATCCGTGGCCCCGCCTGTGATTACTCTTAATCTTGTGTGCCATTGTATTTGTTACTGTAATATAATGTATAATTGTTCCATAAACCGATGGCAGAATGCAAAAAGACAGGTTGTTCTTTGAAAACTAGTTGAATTATTTGGGAAGGTTTATAAAGGTGTAAGTCAATAAAAAAGTCACACTGGATGTGGATAAGACAACTATATCAGATTGAAATTTTTCCTTTTTTTTTTTTTTGGTACCGGAGATTGAACTCTGAAATATTTTCTTATAAATCTGCACTTGGATCAATCACTAAGTTTCCTCTACCCTGTCGAGAAGAACAGCTGAAATTATAGATGTGATTTATGATGAAGATGAGTTCAGACCACTTTGTAGGTCACGCTTAGAAAGGACCTCCTAGCCAGGCATGGTGGCGCACGACTGTAATCCCAGCACTCAACAGGCTGAGACAGGAGGATCCCTGTGAGTTTGAGGCCAGCCTGGGCTAGAGAGTGAGTTCAAGGTCAGCCTGAACTATAAAGCAAGACCCTGTCTCAAAAAAGAAAAGAAAGCTGGGCATGGTGGTGCATACCTGTAGTCCCAGCACTCAGAAGCTGAGGCAGGAGGATCGAGGCCAGCCTAGTTTACATAGTGAGATAATGAGTTCAAGGCCAGCCTGAGCTGCATAGAAAGACCTTGTCTCTTAAACAAAAAAGACCCTGTACTTTACAAGATCTGTGTATATAACACGGAAGTATGTTTTATATATTTTTTAATTTATGTTTTAGTACTGGGAATACAACCCAGGGCCTTCATACTGAGGTACAGCCCAGCCCTTTTTGTTTTTTTTATTTTGAAACTGGATCTCGATAAGTAGCCATTCAAATCTGTGATCCTCCTGCCTTAGTGCCTCAGAGCATTGGAATTACAGGCCTATATTACCATGGCCAGCTTCGTTTACTATTGTACTTTATTTTAAAGTTGTAGAGACCGTTGTTTGCCAGTTAGAATGATGGTTCTCACAAAAATACTTAGTACATGCTGCCTCCCAGCTCACATCACCTCAGTGCTGTGAGGCTCCCCTCAGGGTTGCACTGTGCCTGACTGACAGTCTGGTACAAGTTCAGAACAAGTGCTCGTCTGGCTAAGTCAAGCTACCTGCATTAGTTGGCTTCTAACAATAGGGACTTGCCTTTTGAAGGCTTTTCATCATTTCATTCTCCCTTGGACACGAGGGCAACAACAAATTTCAGGAGAGACAGATTATCCATCTTCCCAGCTGTGTTACTCATGAGGATTTAGAGATTATTTTACCTTTGTTCATTTAAATCAGTGATGGCAAACCTTTTGGAGCTTTCAGTGATGATAAAGAGCCAGCTGGCTACGGTACTATGTCATAGGTTTGCTACCACTGATCTAAGTGACGTGGCAGAGATGGTGGCTGTGTGGGTCGTGTTTCTTTCTTCAGCAAGCTCTCTAAGTCAAAGGCCAGCCAACAGAACATCTGGATTCTCTGGTTCCTGCCACAGGTTGTCCTGTATGGTCTGATTGCACATGGCAAATCATGTAACAGATTTGAGAATTTATTTTTCCTATAATCTCAGACAGAGGTCAAGTTTATAACTTGGCTATTCTCATCGAGTTTAAGAAGCATCATTCATGTACTCAGTGCTGTCCAGTGAAGAGTTGTTCTGGGAGGGGCTATAAGAACTAGTACCATGATGCTGAGCTGAGGCAGGAGGATTCCTGACTTGAGGGCCAGGCATTTAGCTTAGTGGTGCTATGCGTGCCTCGCAAGCACAAGGTCCTGAGCTCGATCCCTGGTACCACCCCCACAAAAAAATGCAATTTGAAGGAGCTTGACACCTGTACTTGGCTTATAACTAGGCTCACTGAGAATTCCAAGGAAGAGGAAAAAACCCAGAGTGCAGCTTTGGGAGGCTTGATTAGAGGAGAGCAAGCTTCGTCCTCCTTTTACTGTGCTGGTTTTTTTTTTTGGTACTGGGGATCAGACTTGGGTCCTTGTGCTTGCGAGGCAGGAACCGTGAATCACTGAGCCAAATCCCCAGCTATGCTGTCTCCAGGCTGGCAGTGGAGAGAGATTCCCCACATCCAGAGCCAAGAGACATCTAATTGGCCTGTGGTGGCTCAGGTGGGATGATCAGCTATAGGCAGATCATGCACTTGGCTGCACCTGGGGAATCAAAGGCAGCGTGTTAATGGCACTCTTGCCAGGGACCCCCACCCAGAGAGACTGATTTAGTTGGTCATAATTGTAAAAGCATTCAAGCAGTTCTAATGCAGAGCTAAAGCTGATAATTATGGCTGTGGCAGGGCCTGACATATTTACAGGGGCCTGAGATGCATTTGTCATGGCTTTATAATCCCCCTAGATCTTCCTGGGTTTATGAAAATATAGCTCTCTTGTACAAGCCTAGTGATCAGATGCACCAGCTACTGGCCAGTATCTCCATTTGAACACATCCTCCAGGTACCCCCACAACCAGGCAGGTCTGGCAAATATGGGATCGTAGGGTAGACGGGCCTTGTTTTCAGACTCTGGAGTCTTTTTGAGCAGTTCCTCTTCATTCTTGCTTGTGTTTGTTTGTTTGGTTTGGTTGTTTGGTTGTTTTTGAGACAGGATCTCACTATATAGTACAGGGTGGCCTTGAACTCACTATGTAGCTCAGACTCCTGGCAATCCTCCTGCCTCAGCCTCCAGAGTACTGGGATTACAGGTGTGTACCACCACACCTAGTGTACTTGCTTGTTTGGTTTTTTTGTTTGTTTGTTTTTCTACCAGGGATCAAACTCAGGACCTTGCACTTTAAGCAGGCAGCGGAACCACTGAGCTAAATCCCGGGCCCCTGGGTTTTAAAGGTGTTTATCTGCATGGTGTGCAGAAGATGTAACTTCTGGCAGATGAGGGTGGCCAAGGCTTAGAGAGCTTGTTTCCTGCCTGAAGTACTTAAGCAATATCGAGGGTTTGGTTTTTTGGGGGTTTTTTTGTTTTTTGTTTTTTGTTTTTTTTGTGTGTGTGATTCTGGGGATTGAACCCAGGACCTTTGCATGAGCTATATCCCTAACACGATTGATTGAAAGAGTTTTGCCATGTAGTTCAGGCTGGCCTCAAATTTGCAGCAATCTTTCCACCTCAGTCTCCCAAGTCCTAAGATTACAGGTATGCCCCATCACGCCCAGTTTATTTCTCTTTTTTTTTTTTCCAATTTATTTTTTTATTTTGAGACAGGATCTCTCTTAGTGGCTAAATTGCCCAGGCTGGGCTTGAATTGTAATCTTTTTGCCTCAGCTTCCCAGAGTGCTGGGGTCAGAGGAGTGCAATAGCACTTTAAAGATGGACGTCTGGGGCCAGGGATTTAGCTCAGTGGTTCCGCCACCTGCCTCCCAAACACAAGATCCCAAGTTCGATCCCTGGTACCCAAAAATAAATTAAATAAAGATAGACGTCTAGAGTTTTAGTATCTGGTTTCTCATTCAGTTTTCTTTCTTTTGACAACAAAATTTATTCTTTAACCATTTCAAACATCCCTTCCTCAGAAATACGGTGGTTTGGTTTTTGTTGGGGTTTTTTTGGTTTTTTTTGGTTTTTTTTGCTTTTTTCAGTCTTACTTTATAGTTAGGCTGGCCCTGAATTCATTAGTCACTCAGGCTGACCTCAAACTCCTGGCAATCCTTCTGCCTCTGCCTCCTGAGTGCTGGGATTACAGGAACAAGCCACCACACCCGGATTGGTGTTCACATTTGCTTAGTGAACAGCTGTGCTGTCCAAGCACTGGCGTGGCACACCACAGGCCCAGTTGGCCCACTGCAGGCCCCACGGCCGGCTTTTCTCCCAGTTACCTTTTTCAGACATCCCTGGCCACACCTTCCCACACCCATTTCAGTTTGGGTTTAATAAGGTCCTTGGGCATGACTCACTGATTTTCCTGGTGTCCAACTCATTACTTTTTTTTTGTACCCGGATCGAACTCGGGTCCTTGCCCTTGTGAGGCAGGTGGTATTGAATCCCCCGCCCCAACTCATTGCTTTGATAGCCAGACCTTTCCTGACCTCCAGGCTGTTAAAACTCATGCCTCAGCACTAAGGAGAATGGCTTTCTCAATTGTGGTTAAAACATACATGACATAAAAATTCCCATTAGTGACATTTTTTAGTACATCACAGTAGTTTGAAACCAGCACATTTTCATCATCCCAAAAGGAAACCCCACACCTGTTAGTATTTCCCCTATCTCCTGCTCCCAGCAGCCACTAATCTACTTTGTGCCCCTGTGGATCTGCCTGACTGTAGATTTCATATAATTAAGATGAAGTCATGCCACTAGTGACATTTTGTGTCTGGATTATTTTGTCTGATATTTTCAAGGTTTACTATCTGTGTCAGAACCCCAGCTCTTTTTATTTTTTTTTAATTTTGAGAGATCTCACTAAGTTATGGCTAGCCTTGAATTTGTGATCCTTTTGCCTCAGCCCCTTGGGTGCTGGGATTAGAGGTGTACACCACCATACCCAGCATCATTTTTATTTTTTAAGTTACAGCCATGCTGGTGGATATGTGTACAATTTGTTTGTTTGTTTGTTTGTTTGTTTTTTAAGTACTTTGTACCGGGGATCAGAACTCAGGACCTTGTGCTTGTGAGGCAGGCAGCAAACCACTGAGCTAAATCCCCAGCCCTTTAATACTACTTTTTAAAGTATCTTTAAGTTGTAAATGTGTCATCCTTTGAAACCCTCCAGTAGCATTCAGAATTTTTAAAAGCCCACAAAACTGCTTACTTAGGAGCCATTTAAAATTTGTCTTTCTGCCCCATCACTTCACTGCAGGCACAAAGGCCACATGGTCCCGAGGGTTTTGCATGAGACTCCCTTTACCTGTAATGCTCTCTTAGAGACGGGACTGGCCTGCACCTTGACACCTTCACCTTCTCAAATCTGTGTGTGTCTGTTTACTAGGGACTGGGTCCAGAGTCTTCACACTGATCTACATCTCTAGTCTCTTATTTTTTTTTTTTTTTTAGTCCAAACTTGAGGTCCTCCTGCATCTGCCTCCAGAAAGCTGGGAATACAGATGTGTGCCACCACACCTGGCTCAAATGTCTATCTCTTGCCCTCCCTACTTTACAATGAGTCATCCTTACTCTTTTTAATTTTATTTATTTGGAGCTGAGAATGAACTCAACCCGTGCGTGCCAGCCAAGCGCTCCACCAAGAGCTCCACGTCCAGCTCCCTTCAAGTACTGTGTTTTACACTGTAACCCTCAGTTTTGTCTGGCTTGTTCCCTGCGATACTGCCGTGTGGTGACTATGTGACGTCCAGCTCTTTCTCAACTTTTATCATAAAAACCAATGCTTGCTCTGCAGAGCTTTCTGGGGTTGCTTTGGTTTGATTTCTGAGACAAGGTCTCGCTCCGCGGCCAGACGGTCAGGACCGGGGCATGAGGCACTGCGGTCTCCAGTGAAGCAGCCCTTCGCGAAGCCCGACCGCGCGACCCCAGGTCCCGGTGCTGACAAAAGCTGGAGGGCGACGGGAGGGCAGATGACACAGCCTGGTGGACAGTGTTCAGAAAGGCCGCCTTCCTCTCAGAGATGGACACCTGAACCTAGGTTTGGCGGAAGTGCCCAGGACCCCAGGGAAAGTTCACACAGAAAGAGCTCGGTGCCACGTGACCGTGTGTTGTCACGTGGCCACGTGTCACACCACGTGACGGGTTCCTTCCAGCCCCTCCCCTCGGGCCCGCCCCCTGCCGTCTGACTCCGGCTTAGCAAAGCGAACGCTGGAAGGGAGAGACTGGGACAGCGCCCAGAACTCCCGAGAGCCAAGATGGGTTTCCAGGCAGAGGTAGACAGCAAGAAGGTCACGGCGAAGATCGCGAAGTCCAACACGGTTCTCGACCTGGGAGCCACATCTTGGATCCTCTGCTGGCTTTTTTAAAAATTAATAATTTTTATTAATTAAAGGAAAACAGTTACAATTAAAAAGTGAAAAATTGCCGGGGATTTAGCTCAGTTCGATCCCCGGTACAAAAAAGAGGGGGGCATGCTGGCCCACGCCTGTAATCCCAGCTCTTAGGAGACTGAGGCAGGAGGATCCTTATGAGGTTGAAACCAGCCTGGGCTACATAGTGAGTTCCAGTCTCAAAACAGAAAAGAGGGCCTGGGAATTAGCTCAGTGGTTCTTCTGCCTTCTTCACAAGCACGAGGTCCCGAGTTTGATCCCCAGTACCAAAGACAAAAAAACAAAAGAATAAAAGGGCAGTGTCTTGTCCAGCTCCATCTTCCTGACTCGTGCCCACGGGGTGGGGGCAGCAGCAGCCATAACCTCTGGTGGTCACCTCCATATGCCCGCTGCTTTGTCCTCCACCCTTGAGTCATGGGATGCTGACTTCCTTTTTGGGTAAATAAAGGTTATAACTCACTCAGATCCACATGATCCCTGCTGTCCTCTACATGTAATTTGTGTTAGGAAAGCTATTTGGCTGTTTGAAAGGACTGAAATAATAAATGCCTTGCCTTATACAAGATAGAAGTCTGTTTCTGCCTCACCTATCAGCAGAAACAACTCAGGGCTGAAGTGGTGGTTTGCAGATACCAGGAAGCCACGCTCTTTCTGTGCTGTGGCTTTCTATCTTCAGATGTTTTCCATTTTGGTGTCCGAGGTGGCTGCTGCAGGTTTCCCACCACTTCCACCCACGATCCAGCGGCAGAAAGGGGCTTGGCAAGGGGAAAGCACAGCGTGCTTTTCCCTCCACAGCAGGACTCAGAATTGTCACACACCTGTGTGCATTCCACATGACTACCACTGCCCCGCGTGTGACTTTTGTTGAACATTTCTTTATCTCAGTTATAATGAGCTACTGTTCCAGCATGTACTGTGTGCCAGATACTATTATAAGTTCTCTATATGTATAATTTAACCATTAAAACAGTCTTTGAAGTAAGTGTTGTGTCCTTGTACGGGCAAGGAAACAGGCACAGTCAGATTACTGTCAGATCACTTCAGGAGCAAGGCTGTGACTCCAGAGCCTGTTTATATTCTCTGAAGCTGGCTGTGGTGGCACCCACCTGTAATCCCAGCACTCAAGAGGCTGAGGCAGGATTATTGCCAAGGCCAGCCTGAATTACAGACCAAGACCATGTCTCAGAAAGAAAAACAAAAAAAAAGATTCTTTGAAACCAGGCATGGTGGCACAGGCCTGTGATTACAGTACTCTGAGAGGTTGAGGCAGGAGCCTGAGCAGTTTAGTGATTTAGCAAGACGCTGTTTCAAAATAAAAAAAGCCTGGGGATAGAGCTCCGTGTGAAGGCTCTGGGTTCACTTCCCTCTTGGCTTTTTTTGGGCTATATTCTTGTGTGGGGGGTGGAGGATTCTTTGAGCCAGCCATTGGTGATACGTGATTGTAATCTCAGCACTCAGAAAGCTGTGGTTAGAGGACTTAGAGTTCAAGACCAGCCTGGGGTACATAGCAAGTTTGAGACCAGCCTGGATTTCATAATGAGCCTTGTCTCCAAAAAAAATGTTGCTTGAACTTGGAGATTGTGGCATTCTAGGGAGGCATCGTGCGAATATGTTGGTTTTTACCAAATTCTCACCTGGATCCTTTTGCATCTGTGTGACAGGCTGATAATGTAGGTGAGACTTGGTTAATGTTTAATGTGCGGGTTTTGTTAGGATCAGCTACATCCACAGCAGGCCCTGATGAACTTCCTGCCTGCTGGTTCTGTACGACAAACTTGTGCAGCTCCATCTCTACATGAGAGACCTTCTTAAGTAGATTCTGTAAAAGCACCCAAAACATTTATGTAGCTTTTATTTCTTGGGCTGATGGCCAACAGTGACAGCTGCAGCCAGGCTCCTAAAAGAATTTGAAAGGAGAAGCACCCACCACCCCAACACACACCCACACACACAGCTTTTTGCTGTGGGACCAACCTTAACCTTAACTAGCTCTTGTTTTACCTGGGCAGTCACCAGGAGTTAAACTTTGGGATGTGCACAGGATGATGGACAACAAGGATGTAGAAGCTGAAATCCACCCCTTGAAGAATGAAGACAGAAAATCACAGGAAAGTTTTGTAAACAGATTGAAAAATGAAGATAACTCAAAAAGCATGCCTGTGTCGTCCCGGCTCTCCCGGTGCCGGACAGTGGCATTTTTTCTTTCGTTGTTTATCTGCCTTTTTGTGGTGTTTGTGGTCTCCTTCGTCATCCCATGTCCAGACCGACCAGAGTCACAGAGGATGTGGAGAATCGATTACAATGCAGCAGGTGAGCCTTTGGGGCCCTTCCTCCCACTGAAGTGCCAGACCCTTCTCTGGGGAGCAGGGTGGCGTGTCTCCGAGTCCACCCTGAGTGGCCACCAGCTCTTTAGGGAGCTGCCAGGCAGCCTGTGAGAGAAACTGCCAGGATGCGGAAAACAAGCACCACGTGGTTAACACTTGGTTACTTTTCTTACTAAAGAAAATTCATTAAAATAAGAGAATGCAGCCAGGTGTGGTGGCGCACGCCTGTAATCCCAGCACTCGGGAGGCTGAGGCAGGAAGATCGCTGTGAGTTCGAGACCAGCCTGGGCTACACAGTGAGTTCCAGGTCAGTCTCAACTACATAGTGAGACCCTGTCTCAAAAAAAAAAAAAAACCCAAAGAGAATGCCTGTCATAAAATGTGAAAACTATGCAGCAGGGGGGATTGTCCTGTCTTCCTGAGCTGCTCCAGATAAGCTAAAGGTAAAGTACACTCATTTCTGTATCACAAAGTGGCCTTTACGAAAAGCTGCTGAGTCAGCTTCCATCCGGCACTCCTCTGAGAGAGCAGCACCTACAGGGCCAGCCAGGGGTGGGAGGCCCGACGGCCTCGGAGTACATTGTGCTCAGTGTATGAGCTTAATTTCTTTTATGATTTGGGGGGAAAGGGCCATGGTCATGTTTGTCACTCGATACACAATTTCTGAGTGGAAGCAAAATTTTGCCAGACACTTTTGTTTGTAAACCAAATCATTTGCAAACAGAAGCATTTGTGAACTGAGGTATTACTATATTTCTTTGCACAAGCTTGACTTCTTTGATGAAATAGAGAATGTCTTTTTTTTTTTGTACCAGGGATCGAACTTGGGCCCTTGTGCTTACAAGACAGGCAGTGGAACCACTGAGCCAAATCCCTGGCCCGAGAATGTCTTATTGAAGCTTAATTTAGGGTCAGTTCTGTTGAGAAGTTAGTGGTTAATTTTAATGAGAGGAATGAATGTGCTCCTCTATTTTTTGCAACTTTATTGTAATTTTTTTTTTGAGACAGGGTTTCACTCGTAGTACACTATATAACCCAGGCCGGTCTTAGACTCACAGCAATCCTCCTGCCTCAGCCTCCCAAGTGATGGGATTACAGTTGTGGACCACCACACTTGGCTATATTGCAATTTAAGTGCCATCAAATTAACTTGTTTTCCCCAGTACATGAATCATTTATTTTTTCTCTAGTTGAATCATAATCTCATCACATGTCTTTTCTGGAGAAGGGAGAAGTTTGACTAATAAAACATGGACACCAAAAGCTGAGTCTGTTTTTTTTTTTTGTACCAGGGATCAAACTTGATCTGTGCTTGTGAGGCAGATGGTGGCACCACTGAACTAATCCCAAGCCCTATTCTATATAGTCCATTCTTCTAGTCATAAACCATGAAATCATTTCCCTCACCTCATGAGGATTAGTAGAGGACAAAAGAAGACCAGAAGCCAGGCGTGGTGGCACACACCTGTAATCCCAGCACTTGGGAGGCTGAGGCAGGAGGATCGCTGTGAGTCCAAGACCGGCCTGGGCTACATAGTTCCAGGTCAGTCTCAACTGCATAGTGAGACCCTGTCTCAAAAAAAAGACTAGGGAGGGCAAGGGATTTAGCTCAGTGGTTCTGGCACCTGTCTCACAAGTGCAAGGACCCAAGTTTGATCCCTGGTACTAAAAAAAAATAGACTAGGGAGGTAGAAGTACTTGGTTTTTTTTTTCTTTTTATTGGGGGGGGTTGTTTTTTTGGTTTTTATAAGACAGGGTCTCACCATGTAGTTGAGACTGACCTGGAACTCACTCTGTAGCCCAGGCCGGTCTCGAACACACAGCGATCCTCCTGCCTCAGCCTCCCGAGTACTGGCATTACAGGTGTGTGCCACCACGCCCGGCAGAATTTGGCTTTCTTGAAAACAAAAGAAACCAGGCATGGTAGTGCACGTCTATGATCCCAGCACTCTGGGAGAGAGAAGCAGAAGGAGCACAAGTTCAAGCCCAGTTTGCGTAACTTAGTGACTTAACAAGACCGTATCTCAAAATGAAAAAAGGGCAAAGGACATGGCTCAGTGAAATGAAGATGTCAACAATACTTCTATTGTTGAGAAAGAAAATTTGAAAAAAAAAAAAAAAAACGGCAAGTTGTTTTAGGGTTCGTTTCTGGTTTTGAGACAAGATTTCTTTATACTGTCCAGGTTGGCCTCAAACTCCCGATCCTCCTCCCTCAGCCTCACGAGTTTCTGGATTACAGCCATGTGCCACCATGCCCAGCTTATTTCGCAGATGGTTCCTGACTTTTTCACACCGAAATATCAGGGCAAATCAGCAGTGTAGATAGATGAAGTCACTCGTGCTGCTTCTGAAGCCAGTTTGGCACGCGGCCACTTTGGTGATGACGTTGTTTCCTGCGTCCATGTGTGCGATACTGAAACTTAGAATAGCAGGAAAGGCTTTTTAAGACTTTTGTTGTTGTTCTTGAATAATTAAAGTGGAATTTGTCCTTTGTGTAACAGTAAACTTGCTCTCCACACCTTGTCTAGCCCTGTGGTGGAGCTGGAATGCGTGACTTTTTTTACTGTGCATATTAGTAATACAGAATGCAAGTCACTTTGCTATATTAAATACATAAAAGTGTGGAACAAGTAGCTGGGCGTGGTGGCGCACGCCTGTGATCCCAGCACTCGGGAGGCTGAGGCAGGATTGCCTTACATTCAAGATCAGCCTGGCTGCAGAGTTCAAGGCCAGCCTGAATTGCACGGGGAGACTCTGTCTCAAACAAAGCAAGCAAACAAATATAGAGCACTCCCGGAAGTTGCGGCCATCCTTGCACACAGGAGCCGTGCTAATCTTTTCTTTGTTGCTCCAGTTTTGTATATGTAAGGCCAAAGTGAGCATAATTCACTTGTGTGTACCCAGTTCATTTTAGTAAGTTTTTTGTTGCTTTGATACTGGGGATTGAGCTTCACGCCTTATGCATACTAGTCGGGTGCACTACCACTGGGCTACATCTCCAGCTGTCATTAAATTATTTTTATTTTTTAAGAAAGGATCTTGCGGGCCGGGGATTTAGCTCAGTGGTTCCACCTCCTGCTTCACAAGCACAAGGACCCGAGTGCGATCCTGGTACCAAAAAACAAAAAAACAAACAAACAAAGGATCTTGCTAAATTGCTTAGTTTTCTGCTGCCCTCACAGTTTGCTCTTCCATGGGCTAGGGATTTAGCTCAGTGGTCCCACAGCTTGCCTGGAAAGTACAAGGTCCTGAGTTCGATCCCCAGTACAAAAAAAAAAAAATTGCTCCTCCTGCCTCAGCCTCCTCAGTAGCTGGGATCACAAACAGGTTCCACTGTGTCCAGGCATTTTAACCATTTTAAATCACACAGTTCAGTGGCATTAAGTACATTTACAATGCTGTATTTACTATCGCCACCGTTTCTAGAACTTTATCAGTTAGAAAGTGTGCCCAGTAAATAAGAACTCTCCATCTCTTTCCTCATAGCCCCTGGAAACCTCAAATCTACTCTCTGCCTCTGTGAATTTTCCTACCCTAGGGTACCTCGTATAAGTAGAATCATACAATATTTGTCATTCAGTGTCTGGCTAGTTTCATTTAACCTGATGTCCTAAGAGTCCTCTGTGCCGTACATGTACCAGAGCTTTATACCCTTGCATAGCTGAATCATGTTCCTTTGTGTGGCTGTACAGTCATCCTTCCTTCAGTACCCAAGGGGTGCTTACTCGTGGCAGGACCTGTACCCCAAAAGGTACAACAAACCAGGCGTGGTGGCGCACGCCTGTAATTCCAGCACTCAGGAGGCTGAGGCAGGAGGATCGCTGTAAGTTCGAGACCAGCCTGGGCTACATAGTGAGTTCCAGGTCAGTCTCAACTACCTAGTGAGACCCTGCCTCAAAAAACAAACAAAAACAAAAAAAAATACCCAAAAAACAAAAGGTAACACAGTCTCAGAGTGGTCACGTCTCTTATATAAAGTTGTACCGTATTTGCATATAATCCATGCACATTATCCTATATACTTTACTTATTTTGAGATGTCTGTGTTACCCAGTCTACCCCCAAATTCCTGAGCTGAAGTGACCCCCCGGCTTCAGCCTCCTGTGTAGGTGGCTCTATCCGTACCTACCTCGACGCCCAGCATCCGTTATGCTGGAGACCGTCTCGGACTACTTACGATGTCTAATGCAATGTAAGTTTTTAAACATTTGCTTTGCTGTATTATCCAAGGAATAATGACAAGGCAAGAAAATCTGTGTATGTCTAGGGCAGACACTTTTTTTTTTTTGGTACCAGGGATCGAACTCAGGACCTTGAGCTTGGGAGGCAGACGCAGCACTACCGAGCAAAATCCCCGGCCCTAGACTTTTTAAAAATGTGTTTTGTTTCAAGGATACATTTTTTATTCTGAATTTTTTTCATCTGAAGTCTCACATCTGTGGATGTGGAACCTGGAAACACAGGGCTGACCACGCGTCACACGTCTGTTGCTGGCAAGGTTACTTCCACCTTTTGGTTGTAGTGAATGTGCTGCTGTGCATAGATGTACAGGTGAGGCGCCTTTGAACTACTGCTCTTTTTTGTTTTGTTTTTTGTTGTTTTGGTTTTTTGGGGTTTTTTGAGACAGAGTCTCACTATGTAGTTGAGTCTGACCTGGAACTCACTATGTAGCCCACGCTGGTCTCGAACTCACAATGATCCTCCTGCCTCAGCCTCCTGAGTGCTGGGATTACTGATGTTCTGGGGTTACAGATGCCTGGCTTGCTCTTGATTCTTGTAGGTGTAGTAATACTGCTAAGTCACGTGCTGACTCTATATGGTGGCACGACTGAGCTAATTCCCTGTCCTATTTTTAACTTTTTTGAGAAGCTGCTAGGCTTTTTTCACAGTACCTATACCATTTTACACTTCATCAGTGATGCCTGAGGATCCAGCCAGCACTTGTTTTGTGTTTGTTTTTGTCTAATGACCGTCCTAGACATCTCTTTGTGGTTTTGATTAGATTTCCCTAATGATTAGTAATGTGGAGAATCTTTTCGTGTACTTACTGGTCATTTGTACATCCTTTTAGGTGAAATATACATTAAATCCTTTGCCTATTTTTCAACTGGGTTGTGTGTTTGATCATTGGGTCATAGGAGTCATTACGTATTTTGGATACTGATCTCCTATGGTATGTATGATTTGCAAATATTATTTTGGCTTCACTCTCTTCATTTTGTTGTTATTGTTTGTTTTGTTGTTGTTTGGTACCAGGGATCGAACTCGGCTCCTTGTGCTTGTGAAGCAGGCTCTGAAACCACTGCGCTAGATCCCGGGCCCGAACTTTTTTTTTTTTGGTACCAGGGATGGAACTCAGGTCCTTGCTCTTGCGAGGAAGGTGGTGACACCACTGAGCTAAATCCCCAGCCCTATTATTTGTTTGTTTGAAGACTCACTATGTAGTTCAGACTGGCCTTGAACTCATTATGTAGCCTAAGCTGGTCTCCAACTTATGGCCGTCCTTCTGCCTCAGCCTCCTGAGGGCTGGGATTACAGGCGTGCAGCTGGGCTTTCACTCTCTTCATAGTGACTCTGAGGCCTGAAAGTTTTTTTTTTTTCCTTTGATACCAGGGATCAAACTCAGGACCTGGCACTTGCCAGGCAGGTGAGGCACCACTGAGCTACATCCCCAGCCCCCGAAAGTTTTTATTTTTTCTTTTGTTGCCTGTATTTTGGGAGTCATCAAAGAAATTATTAATCATTCCAGTGCCATGAAGATTTTATTTTAAAGCACAGAGTTTGCCATTTGAGATTGAATGAAAGAAAGCATTAGCCTCTAATGGGCACAGAATGTGGCTTTTAGATCCCACACTGGCCTAGAAAGATTCCTTCTCAAACAGAAGGTGTTCAGAGCACCCATTTGTAACACCTGACATCTTGATGTTTCTCCTGAAGGTTAACATCCGATAATATCTTTCCAGCCTGCCATGTTCATGAAGAATTGTTGTACTTCTGGAGAAATGTGAGGAAACTTCTTGGCCTATTGAAAAGTCTCTGCTCTTGTTGAAGGGAATTCACAGTGGCAGGTTCTGATGACATCAAACTCCATGGGGCAGAGATGTGGATATGTTGGACTTGACCTTCTTGTACATAGGCAGGGCCCATGGAACATAATGTGTGGGTTTCTTTTTCAGTCACCTATGACTTTCTGGCCATGGAAGACATAAACAGGGACAAGATCCAAGATGTTGTCTTTCTTTATAAAGATACCAACAGCAGTAACAATGCCAGCCTATCCTGCGCTGATGAAGGTAATTCTCATTTTATCTGAACAAAGAGGGCCTCGCTGTAGGGAGAGGGATCTTTGTCTTGGGTCACCTCTCACTTTTGTGTGTCTAAGGGAGTGGGTGGTGGGAATTCTGGAAGCCTTGTCCTAAATTACTCTTATAGGTCTGGTGTTTAGAGGAAGCAAATGGTGGGAGTTCTGCAAACCACCCCAGCATTCCTCCTTCTTAGCAGGACTAGGAAGAGGCAAAGAGAGGCTCAGCTCTCTTACCCTGCTTGGAGCCGACACTAGTGTCCAGTGAGTCTGAGGGGTAAGGGGCCAGGAATAAAGGAAATGGGCCCAAGCCAGTCGTGGTGGCACATACCTGTAAACCATGAGTTTGAGGCCAGCTTGGGCTACATTGTGAGTTCAAGACCAGCATGAAAACACACACACACACACACACAGCCAGCTTGGGCTACATTGTGAGTTCAACTTGGAGCCGACACTAGTGTCCAGTGAGTCTGAGGGGTAAGGGGCCAGGAATAAAGGAAATGGGCCCAAGCCAGTCGTGGTGGCACACACCTGTAAACCATGAGTTTGAGGCCAGCTTGGGCTACATTGTGAGTTCAAGACCAGCATGAAAACACACACACACACACACACAGCCAGCTTGGGCTACATTGTGAGTTCAAGACCAGCATGAAAACACACACACACACACACACACACACACACACACACACCCAGGTGCTGCGGGGCTGGGGCAAGGTGTGAATGAGGCAGGAAACAGCAGGTGGTCTAACAGGTGGCTGTGGTCTCCCCTCCAGGCTTCTCCTCTCCCTGTGCCTTTGTGGCTGCCGTGTCAGGGGCCAACGGCAGTGTGCTCTGGGAGAGGCCTGTGGTCCAAGACGTGGCGCTTGTGGAATGCACCACACCCCAGCCGTCAGACAGTAAGGTGTCCTCTGCCTGCATCCTGGTGGGAAGACCTGGCCCCTTCCTTGCCGTCAGCCTGTCCACAGGTGGGGCTCTCGCTGTGGAGGGTGAGCCCTGAGTGCTACCTCAAGGGTGGTTGCCTGGGTAGGGGCCTCCAGGGGCGGTGTGGCCACTTGAGCGTCAAGTTCCCCAGCTCCCTCAGCTGCTCTGCTACACTGCGTCGGTGCCTCATCTCCTCAGGTCCGCACCTTGCTATGGGGTACATGCAGTCAGAGGTCACCCGCCATGGGTAGCGAGTTGAGGAGGGCACAGGGTGGCTGCTTGGAGGGATGTTTAGGCCTGTGGTACTCACTCTCTGGAGCGAGTCTGAGCCTCACGCAGCAACACGTGAGCACCAGGGGAGGAAGGCGTGGCCGGTGACTTGGAGGGGGCCTGGCACCTGACCAAGGCCAGAAGGAATTCTGTGCCTAGCACCTAATGGATATGGGCATTTTCTTTGCAAGGTGTAGTTTTAAGACTGCAAGGAAAATAAAGAACAGACCAGGAATATTTTAAGAATTGAACACTTGATCCAGAAACAGATATGGGTGGGTTAGTGTCCTGTCGGAGCCTACGCGGAGTAGTAGGCCCAGGTCTGGGCGTGACCGGCTGGTGCGGACTGTATTCCTGTGACCTGGCAGGGGCAGGGTCTCCAGGGGCCTGCAGTGCGGGAGGCTGGGTCCTATGTCCTGAGCTGGGAAGGGTCCCTGGTGTCCTTGAGGAGCCCGTCCTCAGTGTCCCAGAGCAGCAGATCCAGACATGAAGTGAGGGCGGGCCTCGGGCCCCAGGAATGACCCTCCTGGCTTTGGTGAAGTGGCCGCCCGTTGTTCCCCTCATGGGCCTGTGTGCGCGTTCAGCGTCCCTGCGTCTGTCCTCTGGCTGCACACGTTGCTGTTTCTGAGAGAGCAACGGGTCTGGGATCCCAAGCGTGGACAGAGCCACGTGAGTCGCTGTGAAGGGGTCTGGAGCGGCGTGCGGTGATGGTGTGCTTGGTTTTAGGGGAGACCCTGTGGAGCCACCCCAGCAGCTTTGGCGGGAACACGTCTGTCCTGAGCCCTCTGCTCCAAGTACCTGACGTCGACGGTGATGGGGCCTCTGACCTGCTGATCCTCACCCAGGAGGGAAAGGAGGTGCAGACCGGAGCCACTCTCCTCCCACGTCACCCAGGCCACTCGCCTGTCCCTGGCCTCCTTGTCACTTCCACTTCCCAGAGAGAATGGAGGCCTGAGGCCCACAGATGCAGTGCGCCGAGGCGGCCCCATCTCTGTAGGAGCTTGTGTGCCACCCCGCTTGTGCGGCTGCTGTCAGGGTGAAGCTGCAGGCCCGGGGCTGCTGTGCACCTCCAGGCAGGCTGTGCTGTGCAGAGGCACAGAGCCTGCGTCACAGCCTCTTCCCCAGACAGGAGGACTTTGGCTTCGCCCTGAAAGGCCCTCCTTCCTGTGGACGCAGCTTTCCCTCTCCCTACTGCTCTTCCTCGTTGTAGATCAGCGGATACATCTATTCAGGCAGCACCGGGGACCAGATCGGCCGCAGAGGCAGCCTTGGTGTGGGCGGAGACAGCGGCCCCCTCCTTCACGTCACCAGGACGGGTGCACACTACCTCCTCCTGCCCTGCGGTATGGCGTCTCGCCACCTTCCGAGGGTGGGCTTCCCTCTCGTAGTGGCAGTGGGTTAAAACCGGAGCTCAAGCCTGGTACGGTGGTGCCTATCTATAATCCCAGCACTGTGGGAGGCTCGGTTTGGAGGATTCCAAGCTCAAGCCCAGCCTGGGCAATTTTGCAAGACCCCATCTCAAAACAAGGCTGGGGGCTGTGGCTGTATGAAGGCCCCGAGTTTAACCCCAGGACCACCACCAGCCCACCAAAAAAAAGGGTGAGCTCAGCACCTGTGGAAAAAGCAGTGTACATCCACCTACGGGCTTCTTCCGCGCCTGCGCTTACCTTAGACTCACCAGTTAGTCCTTGACAATCAGAGCCCAAGGCCTGCACCCGGCCTGGCAGCAGGTGCTGTTGGAGATGGGGCTGGTGGTGCACGTGAGCCCCGGGCACAGTGTGACTCTGGTAACCGTGGGCTGTCCTGTGTTTTTGAATAGCAAGCTCCCTCTGTAGCCGCTCTTTAAAGGGTCTCTATGAGGAGGTGACCGGGAGAGGCGGCCCGTTTAAGAGTGACCCCCGCTGGGAGAACGTGCTCAACGCCTCCACCCACAGCCTCCTGCCCAGGTCAGTCTGACACATAGGCGTCTTTCCCACAGGTCACAGGCATCAGTGAGGAACAAACTGTGTGCGGCCCAGGATAACCAGGCAGGCCGAGGAACACCGGGGCCTGGCTGGACCCTGAGGCTGTCCTGCAGTCAGACATGAGAAGTGGCCAAAAAAGCGCTGAGCAGCACTAAGGAGAAAGGCTCCTGTTGGGGGCTCGTCCCTTATCCCACAGACAGCCAGGGTCCTGGTTCTATTTTCTAGCCGGGGCTGAGAAATACAGGACTCGGCCTCCAACCGGGGGCGCTCTGGATGGGAGACCCGTCCCAAGGATGGTGTGCATTTCCCTCCCTCTCCTCGTGCAGCTCTGGAGCAGTCCGCTACCTGATGAACGTCCCCGGGAAGGCCGGCCAGGATGTGCTCCTCGTTACTTCGGAGGCCTGTGTGCTACTGGACGGGCAGAAGCTGACTCCCAAGTGGACCCTGGGCATAGCCCAGGTCCTGAGGTGCGGTCCTGAGGTTTTTGTCCCGGAGCCAAGCATTGGCTGCAGACTTTGCCATGGGTGCACCTCTTCCCTTTCCCGGCATCCCAGTGGATCCCACTGGCTGGTGAAGGGGATGAGGCGTTGGACTGCAGCCTCTCACCTGTCCTTGGTGTGGCCTCTGAACCCATAGAGTCCCCAGGGAAACCTCTGCTCGTGTCTGGCAGCCCCTGAGGTCTGAGCGATATTTCCTTCATTTCAGTCTCCTTCCAGAGACCTCTGTGAGCTTTTCCCCAATCTCTTTCTAGAAAACCTATCCTTGGCCACTATAAACCGGACACCCCAGCAGTGGTCATTGAAAACGGAACTGGCACGGACAGACAGGTAGGCATGTTTCCTCTGGAGGTGCCACCTACCTGTAACTGAGCACCTTCTGCGAAAGCAGACATGGTGTGGCCCTTGGGGCTGCTGCCCTCGGAACTGGAGATGGGTTCTGGCTTCCTCAGGGCTGGCATGCTGGAGGGGAGAGGCTGTGCCTGTGCAGGCCCTGAGGTCAGCCCGATAACCAGAGTGTCCCCTCTTCAGATCCTGCTTCTGGGCCTCAGCAGTGGGGCCGTCCTGTGGAGCCAGGCCCTCCCGAGCTTCCCCGGGGCCCCACCGACCACCAGCCTGCCAACTGCAGACCACCGCTCAGCCTTCTTCTTCTGGGGCCTCCACGAACTGATTGGCACCAATGAGATGGTATGGGGCACTCAGGGAGCACCCTTGTGCCAGGAGCCGTGGCCTGAGATGCTAGGTTTGGGTCCCCAGACCTACTCATATCCGGGCCACCACAAGTTCATCGAAGCCGAGTGAAAGCTGGTCCCAGCAGCGACCCTGAGGGGAGTGTATCCTGCGGGGTCCTCTTGGGGACGCATGAGAGGGATCCAGGAGCGCTGCCGGACGACAGTCGGAGGGCAAGCGCTAATGGTCACCGAGTGGGAGCAGGGCCAGTCTGGGGCAGGTGGGGCTGGCAGGTGGGTATGGAGCTGGAGTTGGCAGTTTGCGAACTCCAGGTGGGACCTTGGACAGAGCTCTAGGCACGGTCGCTCTAACAGCAGCGCCTGTGGGTTGACCCAAGCGTCTCCAAGGATGATGCCATAGTTGCAGGCTGAGTGTGATGTGGCTGCAGCCCCAGCAAGGCAGAGTGTAAAACTCATTGCTGGTCCTCGCCCCAGGATCCCAGGGATGCCCGGCACAGCCTGTACATGTTCCACCCTACCCTCCCCGGCGTCCTGCTGGAGCTGGCCAATGTCTCTGCCAACATCGTCGCCTTTGATGGTGAGTACGGAAGGGGCGTGATCTCCGGCGCCCTAGGTACGCGCTGCCTGGTCCTGAGAGACACCAGTAATTGTCTCCCACAGCAGTCCTGTTTGAGCCGAGCCGCCATGCTGCCTACGTCCTCCTCACAGGCCCAGCAAGCTCGGACGTCCCTGGCCTGGTCTCCATGATCAAGCACAAGGTGCGGGACCTTGTCCCAGACAGCAGAGTGGTCCACCTGGGTAAAGGCAGGCGAGACAGTGACCAGGCCATCAGAGACAGGTTCTCCTGGCTGCGGTATCGGAGCGAGGTATAGGTGGCGCCAGTGGGCACCCATGGAGAGATTCCAGCTGTAAAAATCAAACATTCTGGGACAGCTACCCATCTCTCGGCCTCCACACTGACCCTGTGACAGTCTCCCCAGGACAGGCATGGCTTTATGTGTCATACCCAGAGACGTGTGTGGCCAGGACACCGCGGCCATCACACGGTGTCACCCTGTGCCCCTGGGGCTTTGTCTAGGCCAGGCTGCCTCCCTGTGGTCTTGCCGGGAGGAGCTCAGGCCTGGGGATCCCCTGCCACTCCAGCTTCCCCTGCCAGAGAAGCCACTGTTATGATCACGGGTGTCCCTTCCTCTTCCTACCTGGTGGTACCTAAGGCTTCACAGCCTCAAACCCTTCCCAGAGCAGAGGGAACATCTCCCATGCAGGTTGAAAAAACAGAGCTTGGGAATGGAGTCTCCCCGACCAGGGCCGGCTGTAGTGTTCACAGGCGCCCTCAGTACACACTGGAGCTGCTGACCCCAAGGAGGGCCCTGTAGCCCGGCAGGGTGAACACCCCACCCTAGTGCTGCTTACCTGATGCAGGAGGACTCACCTCTGTGCCTTCTGGCTCCTGAGGCCCAGGGATAGCTGTGCCCCGTGTGCAGCAGCCCTGCCCACACCAGAGCTCAAGCTTTGTAGCAAAGCAGCCCGACTCTGTCACCACAGGAAACACCAGAATAAACATGTTTGCACCGTGTGGAAAAGCCCCAGTGGTCAAGTGTGAGCCTCCATGCTGTCTGCCTGCCCGCCTGTCCCTCTGCCCCCAGCAGAAAAGTGCTACAGCGGTGAGCGGGAATTCTCAGGCCAGGGTGGTGACTGAGAAGGCGAGTCCTCCACACGGCTCTGCTGCAGACAGGGGACTCGATTCCCTCGGCCTCCAGGCAGGTCTCCACTGTGAGGAGGCTGCGCCTCAGGCCAGGCCCTCTGCCCCTTAGAGCGGGTCTCTCAGCCGAACAGCTAGCCTGTGGTCTCAGTACTCCAACCGGGGCCAGCACACAGCCATGACGGAGGGGTAGGGGTGGCCTCTGGCTGCCACTGGGGCAACAGGGAGCGTGGAAGGGGCTTCTGGGAGCTAGAGCTTGAGCAAAACAGTGCGCAGCCTTTCGGAGAGCTCCACAGGAGTCTGCCGTCCGTGGAGTTTCCGTGGGGACCAGGCCTTGAGGCTGCGCAGGTGTAGCCCATACTTCCTCCTGCATGGGAAGGGCTAGGGTGGGAACACAGGGGTCGAAACCTACTACTCACAGGGCCCTGAGTGCTGAGGGAGACAAATTGTGCATGTGGAAACTGGGGGCCTACCCTTCCACGGCGTAGAGTGGAGCACGTGAACCCACAGAAAAGCTGCACCAGGGACCTGAACCCGCTGGGCCGGGTAGCACCCTGCAGGCCACCTGGTGGGTCCTGAGGACAGGAAGATTGTTTTATAGGAGGTGAAAGGCCGGGCAGAGGTTTGCCTCCCTCCCGCAGTGGCCTTCAGCCCCAGACTTAAGCATAAATACCTTCATACCCATGACCACTTGGGTCCTGGAGACTGGCAGGCAAGGGCCCCAGGCAGTGCCCAACAGTGGCAGCGGCCCCTTACCAACCCCAGGCCTCCTTGCTCTTCGCTGGCCTCCTACATCCTGTTCACCTTGGCCCTGCCCGAATGGACGGTGCCGCTGCCTGCCCCAGAGACTGGGCTCTCCAAAGCTGCAGGTGGAGTCCAGCCTGAAGCTCCGGAGCCTGATCCCTGCGCCTCGAGCCCACATCTGGGCCCTCCACAGAGGCTGCCTTTCACACCTTCCCTCCCAGCCACACACCACATGCTCATACCACATACATGTGCACCCACAACATGCAAATGTACTACCTGTATATGCTACAAGCCCTTACACCACCCACACAGGCATGAACTACACATACTTATGAACACACATGCCCCAACTGGACCCGAAGCAGAATGGGCTCAGGGCGAGGGCCAAGAGTCTTTTATTTCTATGCCAGAAGCAGATGTGGGAGGGTGTTACTTCTGTGCCAGAGGCATCCCTGTGGTTGAGGTGGACCCCAAAAGAAGCTGGCCTGTAACTTCATCTAGTCTAGAAGAATAGAGGACACGCAGGCAGCGCCAGGGATGCTGGTGCCCCCCAGGAAAGGTTGGGTAAGAAGACAGGATTCTGGCTCTGCCACCCTGGCAAAGACCTTCCCTGCAGGGACCTGGAGCCTCACAGTTAGGGCAACAAGGTGCAGTCGTCTGTGCACAAATCCGGTGGGGAAGCTGCGGCTCAGATGGATGCTGGATGGGTACGAGGGGTGTACAGGGAGAGAGCGCCTGCCGGGCACAGGCTCCTGATGAGTGTGCAGCCACCCCGAGTGCCTCGGCAGGACCCGGGTCCCGGGGGCGATGTGGCGCTCTCCTGGACGGGGCAGGCTGCCCAGAGACCTGCACATGTCCATGGATAAGTGCGTGTGCCTTGGCCTTACCATCCTGCCAGCAATAGATCCTCTGGCCGATAAAAGCCCCTCCCTGTGACTCAGCAGCTGGGCCATTCCCTTCCCGGAAGGGGCAGCCTTTACTGGAGGGAAAAGGAAAAGCGCAGAGACTGGGTTCTGGACACAAGGACACCAGTTTGGGGGCTCAGCAGTCATCAGGGGAGCGTGACCCTGCAGTCACACACAATGTTGGCAGCAGGGCCTGGACGTGACAAGGCGAGTCCACCTGGCCCTCCCCTCACCATCTGCAGCACGGCTGGTGGTTGGAGGTTCCCCAGAGGTGGGACGAAGAGCTGGGCTGGGGCTTGAATGCCGAGGCTTCCGCATAAATGGGAACTCTGTAGGTGAGAAGAGGATGAAGCAGGTGGCTGGAGGGCCCTCTCCCCCTGCAGAGCCCACCACTTCGTAGGCACAGGGCACTGCCCGGGCTCACCGTCTCTTTGTCTCCAATGGGATCGCGGCCTCTGCCAGCAAGCCCTTGTACATGTTAGACTTGAGGAACCTAGGGTAGGAGTCCTACAAGAGATGCAAGAGAAGCTGGGTGTGGTGGCGCACGCCTGTAATCCCAGCTCTCGGGAGGCTGAGGCAGGAGGATCCCTGTGAGTTCAATACCAGCCTGGGCTACATAGTGAGTTCCAGGTCAATCTCAACTATGTAGTGAGAGCCTGTCTCAAAAAAATAAATAAATAAAACAATGCAAGAGACCCGTGGCCTCTTCTACCTCCTTAACCCCTCAGTCAGGCCTGTGCAAGCACTGCTGAGACCTCCTCTGCCTACAAGGGCCTCAGGCAATAGGGTGCTAAAAGCAGCCCGCCCAGAGCAAGTCAGACCCACCTGGAAACTGTTTCCCATCAGTGGGGCCACAGATAGCCAGAGGGGGCAGGATCCACAGTGCCCACACATGGAGCACAAGCCAGGATCCCCAGAGCAGGGGCAACAAGGAGCCAAGAAACCTGTGTCTCCACGGAGGGAGGGAAAGGGCAGGCCCCAACCTCAGAGCTCTCAAGGGGAAGTCTCCGGTTGGATTTGCACAAGGGGTCCAAAAGACGGCTCAGTGATCATATTGTGTTGAGACTGCTGAGGGCCGAGGAAAAACATGGTCAGAACCAGGACTTTCAGCTGGGCGTGAGGAGGTGGAGACACAATGTCAAAGAGATTAAGAGAAACTAACCTGAGTCAATTTAAGTGTCCACTCCTGTGTCTTATTTAAACTAAATACTTCTTAGTTGAGTCTCCTGCAAGGCCTGGGAACAGTGGCACCCTGGTAACAGCAAGTGCCTCCAGTACACGGGTTAGGGGCTTCTAACTACCCCTGATGGCCAAGGCTTCCTGTGGAGAGGCAGAGTCCAGATGTGGGCAGGACAAGCCTGGAAAGGCCATCATCCCAGAAAGCAGGAGGCCATCAAAGACTGCAGAGACACATCAAATGTAACCGTGGCTTCAGAGTAATAACAGAAGCCAGGCGTGGTGCCACAGGCCTGTAATCTCAGCTCTTGGGAAGCTGAAGCAGGAGGCTCTCCACGAGTTCAAGGCCAGCCTCACCTTGTTTCAAAAATTTTAAAAAACAAAAAGAGTAACAACAAAAGGTGGGCATGGTGGCCTGCACCTATAGTGCTGGTACTTGGGAAGTTGAAGTAGGAAGATCACTTGGACACAGGAGTTCAAGTCCAGCCTAGACAGCACAGGAAGACCCCATCTTAAAAAGAAAAAATGATGAAGCTTGTAATCCCAGCTAGTTAGAAGGTTGAGGTAGGAATATGCAAGTTCAAGACCTCGTCTCAAAAAAGTAAATGAATAAAGCAGGTGTGGTAGTATATGCCTGTAATCCCAGCACTCCAGAAACTGGGGCAGAAACACCACTGCGGGTTTGAGGCCAGCCTGAATCACAAAAAGGAAAAAGAAAAAAGTGAATGAAAAGGGCTGGGAATGTAGCTCAGTGGCAGAGCACTTCCCTAGTATGCACGAGTCCCCGAGTTCAATCCCCAGTACTGGGAAAACAAAAAAACAGACCCTACTGACCACCTTTAGTGGACACTAGGGGAATACCTCTTTTGTTTGTGTCTTTGGTTATTAAAACAGGGTCTCGCTATGTCCTTCAGGCTGCCCTTGAGCTCACTATGTAGCCCAGGCTGGCCTCCCGAGTTCTGGGATTACAGACATGCACCATCACGCCCAGGAAACTAACTCATTATTTGTAAAAGTAAAAGAGGAAAGGACCTATCATTGACTTTGCTATGCCATCTATCCCATGTGAAAACCAGAATGGACAAAGGCAGTGTGGCAGGACACGCTGCAGCTGACAGACAGGAAGGGTGGGACTGGGACACCACACGCCACAGGCCACAGGCCACAGGCCAGCGAGTCTAGGACAGTGAGTGCCACAGGCTGCGGAGGAGCACAGCAGACAAACCCTCTGAAACATTCTGGACAAAAACCTGATAGATAAAACACTGACGAAGACTCTGATGGGCTGACGGCTACTTCGGCTGCGGAGCCCACCTTCTTCATGAGCGTGTAGATGTGTAATTGTGCATCGTGCAACACGTAGCAGTGGGGCTGGCGCAGGCCCTCTAGGGTTCGCTCCATCGTCCGGCTGTCAATGTTGACCCAGCGGGCAGCGCCAGGGGCCAGGAACTGCCTGGGGTGGGAACGGCACAAGGTGGGTGCAGGCCAGGGAGGGACGCGCGACAGTGGGAGGGCGGCCCAGCGCCCACCCGCCACTCACTGGTACACGGCGTGCACCAGGGCAGGGACCTGGGCCTGCCCTCCACAGCGCAGCTCCTCGCGCACCTCCCAGAAGCTGAGATTTTCCGCTGGGGACCAGCACCAAGTTAGCGGCCCACCCTGAGTAGCAGCCAGCTAGGTGTCCATACAGGCTGGACCAAGAGAGATCCTGAGCCAGACCGAGGGACCCCGAAGATTCCAGGAACCTAGCAGAGGATGCTTCTCACCACTGAACTCCTTCTGGAGGAAGTCCATGAAATGCGTCCTGCCCACAGGGTCATCCAGAAGCTCCCGGAAGCTGAAGCCCCACCGCTCCACGCGGAGCTTTGTGGGCACAGCCACGCTGGAGGGACAAGAGGGGACTCGCTAAGCTGGCCCTAATGCCAGCCCCAGACAGAAGTGCACCTCTGTCCCCCTGCACTCCAGGCTCACCTGGGTGCATTCATGGCCCACTAGGTGTCATCATCTGTGATCCAGGGGTTGCTGGGAAAGCACTCCGATATGATGGGGTCATGCGCGCTATGCTGGTTGCTGAACTTCAGGTACCTGGGGGCCACAGGGCTGAACAGAGAGGGGCTTCAGGGATGAGGAGGCCCTAGAAAGGCTTGGGGCTTGGGGTCTCCCGCCACCAGCCCCCTAACTCACGCCTCAAGGCAGATGGAGGATTTTACTCGGGTCCTGCCCAGTGCCTTCCTGGAGAACTCAATCTGGGGAGCCAGAGCTGTGAGGGGGGACTTGGGCTGGGGACGGATTGCCCAACACCCCACCCCCAGGACCTACCTCCCGCTTATAGAAGTCAGAGCTCTGAATCCTGGAAGGGAATATAGGGGCAGTTACAAGTTTCCTTCAGAGATCAGAAATCCCATTTACCCAAACCCCGCTGAGCTGAGCTCTGGCCCCAGGACAAGGCATGAACAGTTAGGCCTCCAGCCCCAGTCCTCAGAGTCCCTTCCTCCTAACTTTGAGGCCTTAGTCTGCAGATTTCCAGGAAGTTCTGCCAAACTCCATATCCAAGTTACTTTGAAGTTCCCCAATGATATGATTAATCAGTCATATTTTCAGATATACATATGTTTCTATTTATTTAGCGTCCTGGGGATTGAACACAAAGCTTTTGCACTAATCTACAGCTTTTTGTAAAATTTTGAGACAAGTTCTCACTAAATTGCTGTTTCCCAGGTAGGTCTAGAACTTGCTATTCTCCTGCCTCAGCCTCCTAGAGCTCTCTGATTAAAGCCACCACACCCAGCTTTCAGATGTTTTTCTTTTTTTTTTTTTTTTTTTTTACAACACATTACACTAAGGAATCCTGATTTAACTTAGAACCCCCTGGTCCCTCCAGATTCACCTCGTGGCTGGGCTGCAGTAGGCAAGTGCAAGACTGGCTGACCCAGCTTCTTCCACTAGGCATGGCGCTGGAGGTGGAGGATACTCCCCCCACCCCCGTTCTGGGCATCAAACTAGGGACCTTGCACTGCGAGGCAGGCGCGGTGCCACTGAGCTACATCCCCCGTCCTGGAGGATACTTTTGATTTCCAATTTCTATCCCAGTTCTTTGATGGAAAAATTAGGGTGCTAAAGTTATGAAGGAATGAGGGCCAGGGATTTAGCTCAGTGGTTCCACCACCTACCTCACAAGTACAAGGACCTGAGTTCAATCCCTGGTACGCCCCCCCAAAAAGAAGAAATGAGATACTTGGTCTGGGGATTTAGCTCAGTAGCGCCATGCCTGACTAGCACAAGGTCATGAGTTTGGTCCCAGTACCAAAAAGAAAAAAAAACCAAAAAGATACTGTGGCGAGCCGCAACGTCAGAATCCTGCCAGCAGGTCCCAAACCCGAGGGAGGAACAACAGGAGAGCAGTTTCACGAACTTACTTCCAGGCTCATGCTCTACTGTAGCAAGGCCCCGTTTAGTTTTCAGGGTCGGGTATACATAGGCTAAAACCGCAACCAAAAGTGTAAGCACTTATACTCTTCAGCTGCATGGGAGCGAGAGTACCGCCCGCACATTCCAGAGGGAAATAACAACCATTATGGGTTTCATCTACTACCAGCTGAACTCGCCCCTGGGCTATGGGCGAGAGCACGTCCGTGCCAGCGAGGTGACTCAAAGTTCAATCATGGCTAGGCCTGTGTCAAGGCTCACCATAATGGCTCGCCATAAGATACAATAGGAATCTGATCACATCTGTCTGTCCTGCTCCTGTTTCCTCTGGTTGGGAGGCCGCCATAGGAAGTGGCTGCAGCCCGGGTCCCCCAGCATAGCCCTGCTTGTCGCCTCTCTACCTCGCTGTGGACTCTTGATACTGTTCTGGCCTGGGGAAAGAGCCCCCACCCTCTCTCAGGGCGACTCTACTTACATGCAGTCGGGGCAGCGGGTGGGAGGGAAAAAAAGGATGAGCATTAGCAAGAGGCCTGGAGTAAGAGGCACTGGGGGCTGCGGTCAGAGGCAGCGCAGGACTCTGGAGCGGCTGCATCAGATCCATTTGGGTGGGTGGGTGGCAGGCCTTGAAGTCCCAAAGTGGTTGTGGGTGGGCATGGGCTCGGGGGGATGCAAGCACTCACTGTCTGCACTCGGCCGGCAGTGCAGGAGCCTCTCTCTGGACCCTGCTCCAGCACATTACGAACCCCAGGCTGTAGAGGGAAGATGAGGTGAAGGGGCAGTAAGTCCACCCTCCGGGGCCCAGTACCAAATCTGGTTGCCCTTTGATGTGGAACTGGTCTTCAAGGAAACTCAGTTTGGCCCTGAGCCCCCTCTGCTCATTCCCATCCACCCAATGGTGCCCCCAGACAGTAGGGGACCTCAAGCCGCCTAGTCCCAGGCAAAACCCCTGTGAAGCCCAGGCCTACAGCTGAGCCCAACCCCCACTTGCCCCCTCGAGGGCCCTCACTACCCAAACTGGCTTCCCAGAGGGAAGCTGACTGGTCCTGTGGTGGGGCTATAAGCCTCATGGGTGCTCAGCTAAGTCACAAATGTAAGACCTCCTGTCACACACCATGGCCCCGAAGGGCGTGTCCTTTCTACAGGTTCAAATGAGACGTTCTGGGAAGAGCTTTTCAGCAAAGCTCACTGAGCCCTATTGCTGGTGGGGAACCTCACCCCCCCACCCCCAGGGGCTTACCGGGGGTCTGTTCACCAGCCGGTATGTCTGCTCCTCGCATGCAGCGACCAACCTGTCCCCTTTCCTGCGCTGCTTAGCCGCCCTGGAGGAGGGAGGGGAGGGGAAGACAGAGGGCGCACCACAGCCCCACCCAGGCCCAGATGTGCTACCCACAGCCCTAGGGCGCGGGTGCCGTGGGCCTTGCAGAGCTTCCCGGCTTAGTGCAGGGGGTGCTCACCGCAGCTGCTCTCGGGCCTGTGTCACCACCAGGTCCCACATGTGGTTGATCTTCCTGTGCAGCTGGTCATGGTGCGCCTGGGGATATGAGGTATGAGGTCTCCGTGGGTGGCCCCTCAGGTGCCCAGCTCTGGAACAAGGACCCCTACCTCCCCAGAGAGACAGCAGGGTGCGAGTGGTATACGTGTGGGTCACACGGAGCCTGGACTTATTCTCTGGGCACACTGTGGGGCTCCAGCTTTCTCTGGCCACGAAACCTTCTGGGGGTCCCACCTTCTCATGGTCCATGAGGGCCCCCTGCTTTCGGATGTTCTTCTTGGTCACGTAGATGGCTGGAGGGGCAGAGAACAAGCCGAGGAGGGGTAAGCTTTGCCCCTACCTGTCGCGAGCCGCGACGTCAGGATCCTGCCAGCAGGTCCTAAACCTGAAAGGACGAGGACGGAGAGACGGGACCCTCTAAGAGAAACGAGGGAATTATGGAGAGCACAGCCATATTGACCTGTGATTCACCGGAGCAGTGTGGACGTGCCGTCACCCATAGCAACGGGCTAGTTCAGCTGGTGATCTGATCTATTGCCTAGCAGATGTAACTCATAATAATTGTTATTGCTTCCTTCTGGAATGTGTGGGCGGTACTCTCGCTCCCGTGCAGCCCTTGCTCCCGTGCAGCTGGAGAGTATAAAAGGAAGAGGTTCTGTAGTAAAGCAAGCAAGGAATTTGAGAAGAAAGGTGCCTCCCGTCTCTCTGTCCTCGTCCTTTCAGGTTTAGGACTTGCTGGCAGGATTCTGACGTCGCGGCTTGCGACACCTTCCCAGTGGTTCCTACCCTAAGGCCACTAGACCCAGGAGCCTGCCACAGGCTGGTCCCACACTCCACTTACCATAGTCCAGCTCTGCAGCTGGCCACAGGGTGCTGGTCCAGAAGTATGGTGTCTGGTGTGGTGCAGGGAGAAGGCTGTCTGGGCCCTCCTGGACCTTCCCTACCCCAGGTGCCCTAGGTACCCCAAACAGGTACCCCCCCCCAAGGAGATCGGAACGGTAGGGAGTCAGCCTCCCTCAGCTCAACCGGCTACTGAGCATTCTCTCCACCTGAAACTGAGGTCAACTGACAACCTTGGAGGGCTTAGGCTGCCTCCTGTCAGGGTGAGGTTTGGTGGGGGCCCGGCCAAGCCTAGGATGTAGTCGCAGTGGGAGCTTGGGGCAGCCTGGGCCTCCGATGTGGTCAGGAAAGGGCAGGTGTTGGGGGGTGTTTGGGTACACAAGCTGCGGCACCAGGATCCTGTCCTCACGCCCAGCGAGACAGCCCCTTCGGGGGTGCGGGATTGAGGACCACCAGGAGGCCGCAACTTCCTCATGGACGTTGCTCTTTATGGGGGTCCTGCTGTGCCCCCCAGAAAACCGTCGCTCCCTCCCCTCACATTAGTCCTTCTGGTCCAGGACTTGCGGGGAGGGGGAGTCCGAGTCCGTTCTACCCAGGAAACTCCGCCCACCCAGATCCCACGTCTGCCTGGCGGGGTTTGCAATCCCCACAGAACCTGACCTGGAACCTGCAGGGCGTCTCGTCGGGCCTGAGCAGCGGGTAGACGTAGCAGTGCTGCGCCAGGAGACCGCCCAGGTGCAGGGCTTCTGCGGTGCG
>NW_022900946.1:22697815-22699835 GCF_012274545.1 Fukomys damarensis | reverse complement strand
TGGCCCCGCGAATGCCCGAACTGTCCCGCCCCACGCCCCGCCCCGCGGCGCCTTAATCCTCCGGGCAGCGGCCCCGCCGGCCATGAGACCGGTCACTCTGAGAATGACCGGGATACAAAGGCAGGACCCGGCTAGGTGTGGGCTCATTCCCCGGAGTGGGGCTCCCGCGGGGGGGGAGGGCTCCAAAGGGGTCTTTGTGGGCGACAGGCTTGAGCGCCCAGGGCAGCATTGTGTGGGGCCTGAAGGACGTGCGGGGCGGTCTGTGGTTGGGGCTGTTTGATGCCAGGTGTGTCCCTGTGAATCCATGGTGCCAGGAATGGCCTGCGCAGGCCACAGGCTGGTGTAACGCTGGTGGGTACCCCACACCTCGGGTGCTGAGTGAGTGTGTGGGGCATTTCTGCAAGTGCCTAGTGTTGTGTCAGCCCTGTTCCGAGGTTGCCTGGAGTGTGTGTGACACTGGCTGACCGGGTATCCCCCATCTCCTGGTACGGGTCCCTGCAGAGGTCTCAGAGGCTGGGGAGGGAGTGGCTCATGTCCCCTCCATTGCAAAGGGCCTGGTGGGCCAGTTGGAGATCAGACAGATCCTGGCCAGGGTGCCCAAGGACTGAGAGAGGGGGCTTTTGTCTCAACTTTTCGCACCCAGATTCTCCAGCAGCCTCTTGGCTCAGGGTCCCATTCCAGGCTCTTTCTCTCCCTCTTCCACCAGCTCCGCCATCTCAGACCCCCCCCCCAGCTGTGTCCAGGCCGTTCGGAGTCACAGGACAGGGTCACTGACCCAGGTATGAGGTATGAATGGGTCTATGTCTCCCCGTTTCCCACTCTGGGGTGCTGGGCACCAAGAGGCGGCGGGGGTGGGGGGTTGGCCTTGGGCCAGAAGTCTCCACACGTTGTTGTTGTTGTAGTTCATTCCTGGTGCTGGCCAAGTTCAGGATGTGCTGGGAGCTGCAGGGGGCTCCTGTCCTAGGCAAGGTCACATCACTTTTAGGTCCCAGGTCACCTGTGCCCACCCTCATAGGCTGGCCGCAGGGGGCTGGCTTCCCTCTGGTGAGTGGAGTCAGTGTCATTTGTAACATTTCTATTCCCTGCAGGGAAAGGGCATCGGGGTGGATCTCCAGCGTGGCCTGGGCGTCCTTGCAGGATCCTGTTTCGGAAAGATTTTGGGCAGGTAAGGGTCCTGGTTCAAGGGCCCCAGCGCCTCAGCGCCAGTACTGGCTTCCTGCTCAGAGGGACTCTTTGGCCAAGGTGTGTCTGACCCCTGGGTTTGTCTGACTCTGGGTGGCCCCAGACATGGGGATGGGGCAAGAGTGTCTAAGAAAGGAGGCTCAAGCTGCTCTGAGGCCACCTCCTTTACTCAGACCCAGGCCTTTGGTCAGAGCCCCAGCCAAAGGCACTACTGACCCCTGTCCTTTTTTTGGGGACAGGGTCGCACTATGTAGTTGAGACTGACCTGGAACTCACTATGAAGCCCAGGCTGGTCTCGAACTCACAGCGATTCTCCTGCCTCAGTCTTCCGAGTGCTGGGGTCACAGGCGTGCGCCACCACGCCCGGCCCCCTGTCCTCTGTCTTAACTGACGCCCTCTCCATCCCACTGATGCTCGGATCTCCGTGTGTGTTAAGACCTAGAAGCCTCCCCGCTTGTTTTCTTCAGTGTCCTTCTCTCCCCAAGGGGGCATGGGGGGCTTGTGGGGCTTGGGAATTGTTTGGGTTCCGGGCCTCTGCAGACACCAGCCCACCCCCGGGGCCATTAGTAAGCGCTGAGGGATCCTTGTGTGCCCGTGCAGGTGAACCCTCAGCCCACTGTGTTCCCTCGATGTTGCAGACGGAACCCCGCCCAAGGCTGGTGTCCCCAGGATTCCCTTCTGCTTGGCCTGCGTGAGAGGGCTGCTGGAGCCCAGATGTGGCCTGCGCTGCCCGCTAATGAGAGCCGGGGGACGCAGGGAGAGAGCCGCACCTGCTCCACTAGGCGCCGCGGCCTCACCGCCCCGCCCGGGGACCCCGGGGACCCAGCTCGAGCGGGCG